>NC_142679.1:23400436-23407936 GCF_964200805.1 Pocillopora damicornis
TCAATAACCCCATATGTACGTTTAATTTCTGCTTGTCAAAAGTATTTCTTGTCGGACTTCAAAAATCTCGAATTGTTGAAGTCCAATGAAAAATATATATGTTTAGTATCTACTGAAAACGAAATGCAATTCCATGCACGACAAGCTCAACATGGCAAAGAAAGAAGAGAATTAACAAAGGATGCGTAATCATGTAACACAGAAAGGTCACAAGTGGAAGAAAAAAGAACAGATGGCCTCCGTGGACCGAATAACACATCTTAATTATATCATTAAAAAGTCATATTGGGCGCAAAATTACATTTACATACGTGAAATCCGTATAAAGTCCGTTTTTTCATTTGTGATTATATTTTTTTTATTTCAGCTCGTCAATATTAGGGGTATCCTATGTAAATATAAAAAAAATCCTCATATTTTAATTTTAAGGAAAGATAGTAAACTTGGAGCTTGGTCTTCGAATGAATTTGGATATCATCCGTATTGTTACGGCTGTGGGACAAAGAATGGAATCTGAGTTCCCTACCAGGAATCGACCCCAAGACCAACGAATATCACAATGTTATACTCTACCAATGAGCAGCTAATGTGTACTAGACAGTCAGTCCAGCGGGATCATGCATATACTAGCTTAGTAGTAGAGCATTCGACTGCGAAACTCGAATTTCCGATATTCGTTTCCGCATAGGACACTCAAATTTTTTCCGTTGTCTGACGGTGAGGAAAGGTATGGCCTATAATATCTGGAAACTGCTACCGTCTAGCTTTTGAGAAATAAATCTGCATGCGGCATTCGTGGCGTGCTTAAAGCGCTAGGGAAAAAATCAATTACTTGAGAGACTGTGACAGGTATCCTTTTTTTAATTAAGTAGTACAAAGCTAGAAATTGAAAATCAGTTTTTCTGAGGTCTGATTATTTGATTTTTATATAAATGAAGTGTTAATCCCTTTTTTCAATTATTAACCAACACAGCTGCCTCTTCATCTTCAGCTAAACTGAAGAAATTGAATAGTTTCTGATATTCTGATATTCCCTGAGCTTCATTCAGTGCCTTGATTTCGCATCAGACAACGTGCGTCTGTGTGTTATTCTGCGATGAGAGAAATGTGTACTTATGATAACATCACCAGTTGTATATTGATGTTATCTGTGAGTATCTCTTCACAACGCCTCCTCTTTCCCGAGTATCTCATTAAATAACGTCACATCCACTCATAAACCCGTATACATTATTTTTAATAACAATAAATCAACGCCAGCTGCTCTCCTCGACTCCTCGTTGTACTCCACAAACCCTGGATATCAATTGTAATGAGCAGAAGAGAAAAGTTTCGCTAAAGAATTGTGAACCGTACATGTTCCTTATTTACCACTGTCGTGGATTCCATCATGGCTGAAGAACTGTGAAAATCATTCTTCATGGCACATGTCGCTGTACTTGTTTCGTTCCAAAGCCCTGAATGGTGGTTATTAACTTGATTATTTCCCTGCTTTCCCTCCACGTCAACGATTTCAAAGCGGATTTTAGCAATGTACACTCGACGGAAGCATAGGTACAGCAGGAAGATGAGAGACGAAAGGAAAATCAGCAAGAAAACTCCACACAATATAAGAAAAATTATTGATGTATAAGACGCCATTCACCGGCGCTTATGTGAAAAATCTTAATTTGTACTAGAGTCGTGCATGCTCAAAACGAAACTGAATTTAAATTGAAATACCTTTGGGTTGGAGGGTTAACTCTCTCGTTCTCAGGGCTGTCCATATCAAACTGTATGAGTAGAGAGGTCTGGGATCTAGCTATTCACTGTATACTTAATAATCATGATCAAAAGTTTTGGAGGATATTTCTTTGAAGATTCTTGTCTGTTTTCTTATCACTAAACTTCTTTTTTTCACTTCTCGAAGTCTATAGTCGGTATTTTTCTTAAATCTCGTCACCTGTCTTTGAGAAATTACTCTTCGGTCCCTCCCAGGAGTGAAAGGTTTAAAATAAATTGAAAAGCAAACCTTCTTTTCAGATTGTTGTTTTCTCAAAGAAAATAGAGTACGAAAACCAAACCAAGCTTGTTAAAAAGGGGAAAAGGAACTTTGTTTGTGTTTTAAGTTCATTCCCCTCTGGAGATTTCTCTGGAAGTTTCAGCTTTAAATGGTCTACCTAGGAGACCTAAGTTCGAAACAAAGTAGAAGGAATGTCCTCCTCATTCAGGTTCTGTTTCACTGGTGTATAATCGTTACATGCCTGTGAAAGAGAAGTCTTACCATAGAATATGTTGAGTAAGTTAAATTGATTCTAACTAAATCCCCACTGATCCACAGACAAACTATTTTTTGATATTGTAAGCAATGATTTAGATGTCTAGCAATTTCTAAAGGTAATAAGTCCATCAAGTAAAGGAACTGTGGTCATCAAGACAGCTTCTTGACAGACCAGACTATCAGCAGTTTATCATGTGTCACATTAAAGATGATGAAAGAGTTCAACCATTCTTTTATGCTACATCGAAGCGAAAATTTCGAATTATTCTGTACAAAGATTCTCCTGTTTTCACGATTTATCGTATAGTTCCTGGTTTTACTGGATAAATGACTCTTGAGTGAGTTGAGTTGAATGCGAGTCAGTATAGCAACTCCATGTTACGTATGTATCAGTCCATCACTTGATATGATTAAAGTGAGAACAATCTAAACTTTGACTGTATTATTAAGTGTTCTAGTTTGCTTTTCACCGCGTACTGTCGTATGTGGTGTTCTTCCTGATATAAATTCTTCTGTTTAAGTTAAAGTCCGGTTGTTTCAGTAGTTCTGGTTTCGTGTCTGAAAGGAAGGAGTTCTTCATTATCCCCAGCGGACTGAAGCAACTGGCCGTTGATTTCAATATCTGTACTTTGGGTCTGCTCTGAATCTTTCCTTTCTGAGTGTTTTCTCATCATTCTCCCATAAAAACAATTGTACAGAGTAAAAAGGCAAAAGCAAAGCAGAATTATAGCGAATATCAGAGAAAAGAAACCAACTATAAAGATGAGGACTGATCTTTCTTGTGAGTTCTCCATAAACAGCTGAGTGCGTTTTTTGTTTAATCGGCCTTGGTCTTTTTGCTGTGTTTTTAGATCCGTTTTGGTCATCACGTTCGAACATCTTCCAGCGACAACTGTCATGCCCTGAACTAAAAGATCTGTCGCCTTCCTTGTGAGATCATTTAGATAATTAGCCAGTAGTTGCAGCTTTTTTTGTTGTCCCCGAAAGACCATCATTGTTCTGCTTTCCAAGGAATGGCAAACTGTGAGATTACACGATGAAAGCATTTTCCGGCTTTCTGTCAATTAATCGCACGCCCATTTTCACTCACAATTGTCGATTCTCGATGAAACATAAACTTCGAACATTTCTTTGTTTAGAGGCATTACTAATGTGCTTGCCACAGAGAAAAAGCGATCATTTTTCTTGATTAGTAATCCTCTATGGAAAAGTGTATCTTTTATTTTGTTAATTTGTCGTAAGTTTCAGCATTCAGTGGTCAGATCAAAAGATGATGTATTCCGGACGGACTATATTTCCTGCAATAAAATAGTTCTGTGAAAAATTATCCCATTTCGTCAGGGAGCGAAAATCTGATCAGAGAATTAATAACCATTTTAACACGATTAATAAACTCAATATAAGAATATCAGTGGGTTTCAGAGTCATGTTAAGTTATTTTAGCTTCATTTTCGTGAATCTTTAAAAATACACACTAATGTAATTTCATGTGAGAGTAGCTAATCAGTGGAAAGAAAGAGAAAAAAAAATCATATTTCTAAAAGGATCGCACGCGGTAGTAACAGACTCTAGAGCCGCCAAATAATGATAAGTCCCTGGGAACAAGTTTATTCCAGTACTACTCCATTATGTTTCGTAAACAAGAACATGGCTGCTCAGACTGTGACATTCGATGTTTTGGTGTAAAGCGGTACTTTCGTAATCCTTATTAAAATAGTCGGGATGGAAAAGTTAAGTGATGAAATCTTAGTAAGGATTTTTAGTTTCTTATCTGCTCGAGATCTTTGTAGGTGCTCCCAGGTGAGAAATATGGTTAGTTGTTTGATATTTCCAGCATACGGTGTCTCTCACTGAAAGTTTAAATTTATCGGAGATGTTGAACATGTACCGTGATTATTGTTTTACTTTAGGTGTGCTCTAGTTGGTGTCGTCTTTCAGACGATTTTCATTTGTATCCTTTCCGAGGTTTATTTCTCAGTTCAGGAACAGCTGGGCATTTAACGCTTCAGACAAGCACAAGATGGCGAAACACTTCTTCTGTTGTTTCGCGTAAATCTGTTTTCACTTATTATCGATTTACTTGACGTATTTTTTAAGCTCATATCGTAGTCAAGGTTACTATTTAACTTTAGGACAGGTCACTTTATCCTACCTTCGTAGTCTATACTCATTAACCAAAGTAATAAAAGGCTGCACTTTCCTTAATAAACAACTACCCGTTTATTTACAGATGGAAAAAGTTGTTTATAGAATCATTTGACAAATTCATTTCTGATTCTTCCTACTATAAGAATTTGTTTCCAACCCAGTGGAAAGAATTGTTTATTACTCGGTCAAACTGGTTAAGTGGACACTGTCATGTTCAAAGTCTTCATAAAAAGGCAATGAACCAAGAAAAAACTGAACCCACCAAAGTTGTGTGCTTGAAAATATCAAACTGTGGTGGGAGTGTTTTAGCAAGCGTCAACCAAGACTCAAAGTTGGTTCATATGTGGAGTTTGATTCACAAGAAGTCTCTTCATGTTGTACAGTGTGAAAGTGTTATTGGTTGTGTAGACTTTGGAAATGAACGCTCACAAAACCTTCTGGCTATTGGTCTCTATAGAAACAAGGTAAGAATATGTTTTATTTGAGATAAAAGATAAAGTTTTGTAATAACCTTTTGAATGAAAGACTGTAAGCATAACTTTAATGGAATTATTCTGTCTTCCCAGTACATGTTTAAAATATCAGTCATGCTATATAACTAAATTTAAAAATTGAAACTTATTGTTTCCTAGTTCATTCTTTGGGACTTCCACAAGAGAAGGATTATTCTAAGCAGAACAAATATAACAGAAGTGGCAAGGGATCAAATAGAGAATCCAAGAGATACTGGTTTCCCACCTGCTATGGCTGTGTGTCGGGTCAATCTGGTGGATAATAAACTTGCTACTGTTACTTCTCAGTGTGTTGTCAAAGTGTGGCACTTGGATCTTAATCAGCTGGGACCAATATCTTGTACTTGTTTGCATACCCTTGCAACCTTTAAACCAAGGTAAATATTGAAGTATCATCTTGAGAAAGAAGTCTCTGGGATGTCTTTAAACACCCCTTTTTTTAAATCATAGGCTTTTTCTTGAAATTTTTCTAATTAAGAGTAATTAAAGACAGGCAATTGTTGTGCCATTGACATGTCCTATGACTAAAGAAAAAGTTATGGTTTAGACTTAAATGATACTTAGATTCAGCAAAATTGTAGCATTTCTTTTCCTTCATGATAACATGTCACTTGCTCTATATTGGTAAAGTACAATTCATATTGATTTAGAAACACTTGAACTTAAAGCTAATTACAACTTAGTTATGTTCTTGTTTTCTTTTCACCTTTAGGTGTTCTGTTCTAGACATTCAACTGAAGAATGGAGGGAATGATGTCTGGTCTGTGTCCATTTCACATGCTGCAGAAGTTCTAGAAAACTGGAATCTCATTGGTTTTCAGGTACAAGGAAATTTTTAATTGCTCTCAACTGTTATTTTGAACATAGGGTTACAGACCCTCTTGCCTGTCTACCATCCCACTTTCATGGCACAATTGTGAATCTTCTATTAATTATGAATTATCAGGGATCAATAAGCTATGGACCTATTCAGTGATACATGTGGAAATTTTCCACTTTGGTCATTTATAGAGAACATGTTAATTAATCCCAAACAGTACAAGAAGTCAAAATTAAATAGATTGACAAGAAAGTTGCAAAAAGTAGAGCAGAAAAATGGCAAGCAGATGGCAATAAGTAGGAACATTCTGCCTCTGCCCAATCAGTGTTTGAAGGAGAACGTTAGGAACAAAAACACTCAACAAAGCACAAATAACTTGCTGAAAGTCTGAAAGTCTATGGCTTCTCAAAACAGCTATGTTAAAGTATTGAAAAGTATGTAGAGGAGACTCTGCGCAAATTCTTCAGGAGTTTTATGCAACAGATAACAGAAAAGAGGAATAGATAGTGAACCTTATTACTCTAAACCTACTGAATGGTACCCTACAGAGAAAGAGGAAAAACACTTTTTTATTTGCAATTAAGAGTTAAAAAGCTTAAAGGAAATTCATAAGGCAATAGCCCAGCTTCTGTGGCAATAAAGCAGAGCAGAGGAAAGTACGTAGGGTCAATTTTTTTACATTTTGGTTTTTTAAAAAGTAATTTCATGGCTGATCTTGTGAAATGTGGGATAAATGAGCACTGGTAAATGTTTTGTATCCTTTAAAAAATTTACTTGCGATGATTTTCATCAGACTGTAAGATTTCAAGGTCATTCACTCATTGAGGAAGATCCTGGAGTCACTTTTGAGGAAGGTAATACAATTCATGATATAATATGGTTTGACATCCAAGAGTCCTTTTCTTCTCTTTTTATTCTTAATTTTGAGTCACTGTTATTCATAGACAATAATTGCTTAATTATAATAGTTATATTCCCCTCTGTTGAAGAATCTGTTGATGATGAAGAAGATTGTGTAACAGCCAAAATGCAAACATGGACAGGAATACAAAAAGAGGTAAGAAGTTATCTCTGAAAAAAAAAGCTGATTTTTTAATTGGCAAACATCACTGGCAAGTTATTGTTTTAACCAGTTGCTAAGCTCACCCTCAAGTTATATTTTATAACAATGGATTGTTGTCTCTCTTTACAGCAAATGGGCTCCAGAACATCTGTATCTTGCCTGTCCATCAGTCCTTGTACAAAACTGGTCACTTCTGGACAAAATGACAACACTATTACACTTTGGGACACTGCTACTCAATGTTCTAGGCACATTCTATTTGGACACACAGGTATTTGTAATACTTTATTGCACTGGACATTGGTAAACCTTAAGTAAACTTAGAAATCATCTTAACTTTAAGTTATTACAAACTTGGCTAAAACCCAATTCCACACCCAGTGACTTAGCTTTTGTGTGAATACTATTTAGTTAAGCTTATGATAAGTTGTTAAATGATGGAAGAGTGTAACATTTAACTACAATGATGGAAGAGTGTAACTCTTAACTAATTATTGTTATTATTAACAATAATGCTGGTCAGGTGCTGTGACGTGTACAGATGTAGATATGCATAAGGTTGTTAGTGGATCAAATGACAGAACTGTTAAGGTAACATGTGTGCATTTTGATATATTGAGCATTCATTAACCATGTTTCTTCTTTCTAAATTTCAAGTGCTGGTGATTTTTGGTCTAATTGGGTACTGTAAGATGTT
>NC_142679.1:23412936-23522936 GCF_964200805.1 Pocillopora damicornis
GCAGGGTCTATTTTCCAAAAGCCTCCTTTTCCTGGCTCATTTTTGTTCCTGGCTACCTTTACGAAGCACTTGTTTAGTGACAGATTGTGCCGAATTGAATTCTGAAAAAGTTAGGAGAAAATTGATATATAACAAATTATTTGATTCCATTCTCTTGATTTGTATAATTATGCTTTTAAATGCCTCAACGGTTTTAAAGGACAAATGAATGTTCATATTTAATGGTCTAATTATGACTGAGTGTAATTGAAGATTGTTAACACCCAAGTATTTGCCTTGTTGTCAAAATCTCTCTGAATTGTATGACATTCTATGTTTTGTGAAATACTTGTTGCACAGGGAGTAACATGTTTGGAAATATGTTCATTTAGGAGGGTATTCCACAGAAAATTTTTCTAATACTTTTGTGCGAGGAAAAATGTTGTTTGGTTTCATTTTTAATTCTCGCAAGACATAATATCTATGAAAAGATGGACTATGACAAAGAATAAGAAGAGAACTTTGCATTTCAATCAAGGCAAATTTGTGTCACTGGGAAATTATTTTTTTTTAACATTTTCATTTGGTAATTTGCACAATTGACAGCTGCAAGTTGTCATTTATGCACTCACCATAGGGACTTAAAATAGAGCACTATGTAAAACTTGTTGCACCATTTTATCTTGTCAAGTTTGAGTAAATGAAGCAAAGTTTTTTTCCTAGCACTAACTCAATATTAGATGCAGGTGTCCATGGGGTAAAAACCAAAGGAAAGAAAAAAAGTGGATAATATTAGACAAGAATTACAGTTAGCATTGTTTAGGAACTGCTGGAGTCTTTTCCTAAGGCCAAAGCTTGCGACAAATGAATGCCAGTTTGGGAAAAATTGAAATATTCAGACTGTTATAATATTTTCTTATTTACAGCAATGTAGCCCAGTTATTGTTATTGCAATGTGAATTTACACATAAGCGAGGAAGAGATCAAATAATAGAGAAATTAGATAGATTATATTATAAATGATGCTTGGTGAAGGTAATTCGGTCTTTGGATAGATCTGAATGTATTTTAGAGTTGTCAGGGTTGAAATATCATGTAACACTGTGATAGACTGCTTTGTTATGCTAATATACCTGTTTTACACAAATTGTCTTTGCTCCATAATTAACAGGATATGTATATTTCTCCTATTCTTAGGACGACCTCCTTTATAATGTTTCACATATTGTTGTTCTCAGTTGAGAAATGCACAACTGCATTGCTGTGATATTGCTATCATGATGTAATGGCTTTCAGTTCAAGCATGGAGAAAAATCATTTTGTACTTTCATCAGTAACTTCAACAATTATCACCTCGAAGGAGAATTTTCTTGACTAAAGGGTATTTTATTTTGAAATCGAAAAGAATCATCCGCTTTGAAAATCGATAGGCACACAAAATTGACGCAGAAATTGGAAAATATTTTGTGTAGAGTTTATCAAAACATTCTTTCTAATCACATTTGTAAGTTTTAAAAATAATTTACTTGTCTTCTCGAACGGCTGCCCCCATCATGTAAAATTAATTCTCGTGGACGGTATTTTTAAAAATGAAGGCTAACTTCTCAACTAATTTTAAAGCCGTGGATCACGCGCAACAAATTTATTAAAAAACAAAAAGGTTTTTAAGGCGATTCTTACCACCCAATGAGTAAAGATCATTTTTTGTAGCGTTTATTTAAACTTACATTCTTCGTAAGCAACATGCGGAAAATTCTTTGCAAAAGCTCAATAATTCCCTGGTGTGCATTATATGAAAAATACACGGAAACATTTTAAATTTGCATGAAAAAACCACTCTGGTACCAAAACTTAAATTTACTTGAGCCACTCCTAAATCTAAATGCTCTAAATTAATTTTCTACCTCCAATTTACCGTCAATTGTCCCTAGACAATATCTTGATGTCTTCAGGCAGTTAACGACTTCTCTTTACTTTTCGAACGAAGCGGAAAATGTGAAATCCACCCACGACAATGAATACATTACGCTACTGAAAAGCAGGTTTTGTTATCAAAGTAAGAAAGTAAAGAGATTACGAATCGTACTGACAAAATTTTCAACCTGGAAAAGAAACTGTTAGTAAAACAATCCATTTAAGGCCGCTAACCGAAAAAACCTCATCTATGCTGACAAGAAGAGTAAATGTCTTTGTAAAAGGGAAACAATAAGTGAATTCTGTTCCTCGACGACTTTGCTCTGAATTTCGTAAAGTGACCAAAAAGCCATGGTATCCAAGTGTAAAAACAAAATATTTAATATTCAATTTATGATTCCATTCGCATACTTCTGAACAAAAGAAATCTGACATGATATGCGAGTCACGTTTCTACAAGGAAAAATAAAATTTGCCCAAATGGGGTAAATATAATCTTAACTGACCAACTAATTCAAACGATTAATTGGGGAGGACTTCGAGGAAAGCCCTTTTATTTGAATCTTTTCACGCTTCAATTTTCGGCCATTATTATATACATGAATATGCTTAACGAGCTTCATCAACACTAAAGCCGGCTCTCGTAAAACAGATTAACAACTGGACACATCTACTTTTTACTTATTCCTTCACGAGGTAAATGAATTTTAACATTAAAGTATTGCTCTTATTTACCTGCCAAGTGGGATCCGCAACCCTGTAATACATAAAGTTTTCTTTGATCCACTTGTAAATTGCACTCAGTGTAATCTTGGTCTTGTTGGTTTCTCTCATAGCCATACAAATTAATGTCGCGTAAGAGTAAGGAGGTTTGTGGTTGGCATCATTTTTGTAATCAATATTCGGCTCCTTACGATTTATGTCCTTGTATCCATCGCTAGAATCACTGTGATCGTCGGAGTCGCACGAATTCGACGACGGGCTCGGCGAAGGAGCTATGGAGGTAGTCGTTGGCGCAATGTCCTGAATGTTAATACTATGAAGCCATTGAAGATTTGTTAAACTATCGTCAAGCGAAGTTTGTTCTTCTTCTTTATCTGTAGGATTCTGAGCCTTCCAGTTCGCTGCAAATCTTTCAGCACATGACTGCACTGCAACCGGCATGTTTTTGTTCATAATATCTCAGTGGCAAGTAACTGATGTAATATTACAGGCAGCTGTCCCGTTTGAGATCTTTTTGCGATCGGTGGATGAAGTCTAGATCCTAGGATAGTCAATGTGCTCGACTGCTGTATTTCCCGTGAGCCAGTTGCCACAAGTTACAAATCGAACGAATTTAATGTCGATTTCCACGGTAAGTGAGCGTTCTTCCTTGCACGTTCGTAGATCAGATTTGCCACACCGGATAATATGAAGTAGATGAGTGACGAAACGTTTAAAATGCTAAATGAGCCAAAGCGTCTTGGGTCTCGCTGATTAAGATCAGTTTTCGAAAACTCTAAACCCGTCCGACTGATTAACAGTCGTTCCACCCGGTAGAATTTGATTAAACAGAACAATGTGTCCAAAACTTTACAGCGATCTATCAGCTTGCTAAGTAAGAGCACTTTGAAACAGTAAAAAGCATTATCGTGAGTCGGAAACTGTGATGATAAAAATGGAGATATCGCGGCGTTAAACAGCGTTCACGGCGGAGCAATTTTCCCTTTCTTAAATAGCAAGTGGAGGCACTCGCACGTTGCAAGCAGGCACGAATAAATGTGAAGAGTGAGCATCGATGCCGGCTATTATTTTCTTCTACCTGAATTAATCAAAGTAACAAAGAGCTATAAACAACTTTCTTCCATTTCATTGGTCAATTCGTTGCTATGATCTAATCGTATTATCAGCAGACGCCGAATCCAGGGTTGTGATTGGCTTCGGGTTGCTATGAGATTTGAGGTTGTTTATACCGTTTATGATCCAGCGCGTGCGTGAAATCGAGCTCAAGCGGAAATGGTTACGAGCTGCTTTGATAAACAACTTTCCTAGCAACGGGCTCAGTTTCTTTGAAAATAAAACAATTATTGTGATCAGAGCAAGAGATGCGAAGATCAGAGAAATTTTAAACGACGATTTCGTAAGACCAGGGACGTGTTTGTATTAATCCTAACGCGGAGGAAATGAAATAAACTGCTGACGTAGAGGAAGTGTTTCCTGCTCGGTCGAGTTTTAAAGTAATGCTTCGTCTCGTACAATCTTATTCATGCTGATAACATAGACATAGGACTAAAAAATCGAAAGCTGTAGATATGGTATTAACGTTATCTTTGCCTTGTGTTCATGTTGAAGACATGATTATACATATTTGCTACCAGATAGAGAAGCAAACAAAAATTTAACAAGAAAAGTTTTTCAACGCAGATCACTTCCGGTCATCAGCAAAGTCAGCGCTAATTACAGCGACCTTCAAGCCTCACTAAACTTCAAACCATTGTCATTGCCTTTATCAGCGAAAAGGTTATTTGTTGCATGACTGCGTTATGTGGACATGACGGGTAGCGAACTTTAAAGTGCCACATAAAGCGGAAAAATCCATTGAGTGGTTCTACAACGATGAAATTGTTGAAATAACGTTGTAAAATATTTATCTTACCTAGCCGTCAGATATACAAATTTTGTCGTTTAAGTTGATGAAGAAGTTGTCAAATGTGTTCAGAGCGCCTAGGCAAGTTATCGTTCATCTTCTTGAAACACAGAAAGTCAGAGGTCGGTAAATAAGTTTAATACAGTGATTCGAAGTTTGCTTCCTGTTTCATGATAACACTTCTTAATTCACTTTTCGAAGTTTTAAGTCTTGATATTTGAGTATCCAACAGAATGACAAGATGTTCTTACTTAAGACTTTTAGTTAATCTGTGAAAAAAATTGTTTTTTTTAATAGATTAAAGGGTTTTATTTGAAGAGAATATTAAAACTTGAATTTTACAGAAGTTGAATCTTACATCACACGCAAAAACGCTGCATATTATATAGTTTTTGTTCTGTGCGTGGTTCCCTAAGGATCTAAAATTGATTGCTTAAAAGACAGTCGGCTCTAAACAGCAGCTTAAAAGAAATATCCGTATTTTCTTAATGCAGACTTAATGAAAGTTTAATTCTGTTTATCCTACTCAAACTGGCCAAGTAGAGATTTCTTTTGTTGGAGTTGCAAATAAATAGTAAATTTAATGAATAAAAAAATTAACTCACGTTTTATTTCCAGGACTTGACGCATTCGTCACCCCTATCCAGACTACTAAGTCACTACTACAGAAGTTTTACTTTCAGCTCTATTTTTTTGTGATCGATAGAAGATTACCCGCGTCGTATAGGGCCCCTTTTGGATTTTTAACGGTGATCGAAGTTGAATTATAGAGCTATCTTGCAATTGTAGAGCTGATTACAAATAAACATTCAAGCCTTGTTTTTACATGGAATTTTTCTCTCACCGCTATTTACGACCGTTGACTGATTTTGCGTGCGTGAACAGCCATGCAAGTCAGACTGCTCCACTCCCTCTCTCTCTCTCTCTCTCTCTCTCTCTCTCTCTCTCTCTCTCTCTCTCTCTCTCTCTCTCTCTCTCTCTCTCTCTCTCTCTCTCTCTCTCTCTCTCTCTCTCTCTCTCTCGTTATATGCGGAAAGGATACTCTTCTAGTTACATGACATTCAGGCTGAGTGTAAGTTTCTTTGCTTCATTCACTCGTGGCGATCTAACGCATCAAACCTAGAAGGGGATTGGGGAAGGGTTCCTAGCAAATGAAGTTTGCTAAGTAGAAGTTTTTTAATTGAAATTCAATAGAGCATCTAAACTTTTGTCGCTTTTGTGCACGCTCATGACTGTGTATTTACTACACGGGACAAACTCTCATTCCTTACCGAATAGTTATTCTGCATTACATCCAAGAATCTTGTCTGCTTTTCTCTCTTAGTCACTCATGTGTGAAACTGCGTGATAAGGTAATACACGAGTGCATTCTTAATTGCGCACGTCCTTTATCAAACCATCGCCCAATTACGAATGACGTACAAAACAAAAAGAAAAATATTTTGTTCACTTTAGGTGGCATGCTTCAAAACATGATTTGGTGAAATTATGGTCTTTCAGCGAACCGAATCCTATGTTAACGAAGGTCGATGTACACACGTGTAATCAGAAGCACACACGGTATCAAAAATATTACGAGTACCCGTTTAGCTCCTGAGCCCAAGTGATGGCTAAAACGCCCCAAAAGACGCAAGAGGCCATTGGAAACAGTTATCGGAAGTCTGTTCCTTGTGCCAGGTCCGTGCATTTATAGTTTCGAGACTCAAGATCAATTATAAATTAATTTGGTGGCTAGAGAAAGAAAAACTCGAAATAAAAAAATCCCAAAAGTAGCCTCATAATGACGTAGGAAGCTAATAAAAAGCACCAAAAAGCACAAGCTCCGTCAATTAACATTAAAAATGATTTTAAAATAACCTTTTACACGAGTTAAGAAGGTTTGTACGCGGTTTGGACGCGGTTTGTTTCCAAACCTTCTCGTACTCTGAGAGAAACAACTCCTAGGCAGTGCAAGGTTTTTCCTTCCCCTTCGCGTGCGAGGCATTGATCGATCAAATCCTTTATTTGACAACGATAACTGTTAAAGCTGTAAAGTTTGAGGGATCGTTTATCTAAGGATCTAATGTGCTAATGGACTTACGAAAGTTCGCAATTTGTCGAAAACCAAAGATATACAGCCATTTCGAAAAGGTAAAGCTAACTAAATTTCATGCAAATTGCAGTATTTTGAGGGTTTAACTTTACAGGTGTTATGTGTGAATAAAATCTTCTGATATAAAACTACATGTAGCATGCTGAGGCATGCTGAATAACTAATGAAACGGTTTTTTTATATGTAAAGAAGAGATTTCATGACTCGATCGCTATTCAAGTCTATAGCTAAGTTTACGATCAGTAAGTCGATTAAAACAGGGGCACTGATAAAACCTGAAAGATCTAGGAAATAGAGGGGAATGGCTCTCCCCTTTTGTTCGTTCTCAGGCCTGGTTTGTTCTCAACATGTTCGCTAATTTTCGGCCGGAAGACACCCATGCACTCAGTTCGATAACGTTGAAATGGTAGGAGGGTGGGTACAAATGTACTACAATTCTAGATTTTGTACGCTGTTTGAAATTTCCTTGCTTTTTTGTTCACTTACAGCAAGAGCAGACACCAATTGCTTGTACCGAATCAGCTTATTGTCATTTGATGCAAATTTCTACGTAATGTTTTTAATTATTCAAGATTGTCTCTTTATTGAGTGACAGCCGGTATTGGATCTTGTGACTCCCATTACAAGTTACGTGTAGCCAAAACCCGCGATTCGTCGGAGCTGCGCCAAGAACCTGAGCCGTAAACTTGGCCAAGGTAAGCCGAGAAGAGACAATTGAGACGTTTAACCCGCCAGCGTTGAGTCGCCTTTTCCGCTGCTTCTACAATAACAAAATCCCCAACTTCCGCGCTCCGTAACGATCTCATATTAGTGTGTTCCACGCTTACTCATCGTTGGCTAGAAATTCCCTTTTTCTACATTTTGAGATCTATTGTATGACTTTCCATAGAAAGCATTCAAAGTAGTTTTTTCCAATCGTGTGAATATCTTAAAGCCAGCTACAAAACTGTTTTTCAAAAGAAAATACCGAGATGACTTCATCGGAACTTTCCTTCGAGACCCCTGGAATCCCACTGACCTTTGTAACTTTCACTCTACCCCAGGTTTCCTAAGTTTCTATAATGGCGGCTTTTTTACGTGAACGTCGTATTCCATGGAGAGTTCGGGCGCTCTTTGCTGAGAAAGGGTTTGTTTTAAACGTCTGTAGGCAACTAAGAAGGCCTGAACATATCGGAAATTACATTCAAAGGAAGGTATTTTTCTGTAATCGTATTTACAAACGATGAAAGTCGAAATGGAATTAATTCAGCATTCAATATAAATTTTGCAAGTCACTATATGTTAGGCCATGTTCCATGTGCGTCAACTTACACGCTATCTAGGATAGACTACGCTTTTAGAACAAGACTTGGAACTGAAATGAGATCCACCATAAGTCTGAAGAGATCACTGAAAATCACTTGACCCTACTTGGGTAAATTCATTCTCCCAGGATGGTTACCCACGGATTCATATGTCTTTTTGAGCTCCTTCTTTACCTTCATTAACAGTTTTCTCAAGTTTCCTTATTACAAGAACGCAATTGCAATGTTCTTTTTTCCTTTTTAATTGAGTGTATTTTCTTTTAAAGGAAAGTACAGTTTGCTCTTATCATTTTCAGTGTAGGTAATTGGAGTTTTAGGGTAATGTTTACTAGTGCTGCAATATTCCAAACTTTCCTTTGGAAATAGCTGATGGCTGCAATAGTGATTCTATAAATATTTTTTTAATCCAGCTATCCTGCAGGATATTATCTCGTTTTTACAGAATGAGCTTCATCCCCTTTAGGCTGTCAATTGCTTGAAGTTTACAACTGGATTTTGCTTGCATAAGCTAATTCTTAATTTTTAAACAAATAAAGTTTAAAAATAGAAAATGCCCACTCTTACAAAGCACTCCCAAAAAGCTTTCAGGGTCACCTGCAGGATAGCTGCTTATAAATACATTTATTTACATTATGTCACTACCTGTTCTAGATTTACCTCGCTAGCAACCAGCTAGTAAAGAAATCTAAATTTGGTGGCCAACTTTTTCCTCCTTTACTTTCCCTTACTTGGTGGGGAGCATCAAAACCTCAGGACACAGGGACACCACAATCAAAGGAAATGAGTGAGCTAGAACTTGATATCAAAACAGCAGATGAGTTATTTGATGAGACCAGAACACAAGAAGTGTATGACCTACTACTAAAGCACAAAGATTTGCAAAATGCTGAGATTGAGTGGAGATTAGCAAGAGCATGTCGAGTATTGGCTGAAGAGTGTGACGATGCAGATGCTAAGAAAAGATTGACATATGAAGCTCTAGAACATGCCAAACTCGCTTTGGACCTTGATGACAAGAATTATGCAAGCCACAAGGTCAGTAATACTGCAGATTCCATGTCTATTTTGGAATCATTATGTAAAGAAACAACTTTAGTAACCATAAATTGATGTCTATTTTGGGAGTTTTGGAGCTCTTTTTTTGAAAATGTAGTCATGGACTCGGAGATAAATCTAAAACAATTTTATGGGTATTATTTGGCATCTTTGATGTTGTGAAATCATATGCGTTTAACTCCTGATTTAAGTTAGTGGATAATTTATTTTCATTCGTTAAATTAAAACTGTTATTATTGTCAGAAAGATTTTGGGGATCCTGATATATTGAACACACAGTCATACTACTTTGATTTAAAAAACATGGTACAAGATCAAGATGTTGCTCTGAAAAAATTACAAAAGCCAAGATTGCAGCCAACTTTCATATATGGTTTTTGTTTGTTGGGGGAGTTGGTGGGGGGGAGGGCCAGGGGATGCATTTGAGATATAAATTAAGTACATTGCTCTCCTTGAATTTCCTGCAGTGGTATGCCATCGGCCTTTCAATTGTTGGTGACTATGAAGGAAATAAGGCTAAACTAGAAAATTCTAAAATCATGAAGGATCATTTCGAGGTAAGACACATGATCACTATTGGGAAACCTGTACACAAGAATCACGTTGCATGAGTTACAAGGTGTTTACACTTATAGAATAGTTTTAAGTCAGACTATCCTTCCAAATAGTATAGTTTATTTCACCATCTCTTTAATATTATCAGCATTTTAGAGTCAGTAGATTTGAATTTTATTATAAGTAATACATAACCAGACAGTGTGCTGTTGTTTTCTAATACAGAGAGCAATTGAATTAAACCCAACTGATCCTACTTCAAGATATTTACTGGGCCTCTGGTAAGTTAACCCTGCAGAGCAAGTATCTATACACATCTAACTGATTATTTTATTTTTAAAGTAAATTAAATTATTGCAAAAAGTCAGTCTCTAAATTGATTGTAGTAGTGAATAATCAATAATATTAAACTTCTTATCCCTTTTCAGGTGTTTTACATTTGCTGACATGAATTGGTTTACCAAAAATATGGCTGCTGCTCTCTTTGCTACACCACCATCTTCTTCATATGAGGAGGTAAATGAGTAAGATGTTCATGCTGACTGATACATAAAATAATGCAAACTTTTAAACCCTCAGTATCCATATTCTTCATACTCTTTTCTGTTCATTTCCTTTGGTATCAGTAAGGATAATGCATCTAACAATTAAGAGCTTCTGAAGTTGGTGAACATTTCCTTGCTTCTCATAACCTTATGAGCCCAGCAGCTTCCTGGGTCTCCTTGCCTTCTGTAAATTATAGTGCTATACCAAAAAAAATTTGTATTGTTGAAAAGGAAAATAAATGATGATGAAAATGAAATGGTGACCTTAACATACTGTTAGAAGAAATAGACTCTGGTCACCAGTAGGGTTTAAAAGGTTCAACTCAGTTACAACTATAACTTAACAGTGACTCTCTCAGTGCCTGTTGGGTTAGGCAGGTCTTGCAATAAATTTCTTTGCCTAATTTAAAATTGAATAAACAAATTTTAAATTTAAGTATAGCTTAGCAATAATTGGTCATAATAATTCAACATTGAAATTACTGCTCAGGGTTTGTTTACATAAACTACAGTCACTGTAAGTAGTACATTTTACCAGACAGCTATGGAACAAACTGAATTACTTACTCATGTAACACATTTTCTTCCTATCACAGGCTTTGTCACACTTTCAAGAAGCTGAAAAGTGTAAGATTTATTTTGAGGAGAAAAAAATTATGACAACTTTTGAATTTTTTTAATTAAGTCTGTATCTTTTTCAGCCTAACTATTTTTATGAATTTCACACAGGGTGTAGATAATGTTGACTGTCATTAATCTTACCATCATAGTGTATTCTTGGTGTGGTATGTTACTGTACTGTCTTGTCGATATCAAAAGTCAGTTTTTAAATTTGGAAAATTGTATTTCAGTAGAGCCAAACTTCTTCAGCAAGAACCATCTTATGCTGGGAACAACATTATTCAAGCAAAAGAAGAGGGAAGAGGCTAAAGTGTGGCTTAGTAAAGCAGTAAATGAGAATCCACTTAAAACAAAAGACGATGAAAAAGTATGTACCCTGGCTGTTGATAATAATGAGTAACAGATATTTCAAGTGAAAAAAAGCACAGACTTTTCTCATTGTGAGGTACTTAGAGTGTTACCTTTGTTTACCGTCCATGCCAGGTAGACTTAAAAAAATGAACTTCATTTTAGCTGCTATTTCTCCACATTGCTAAACTCATTGGTTTTGAAAATTTCCAGAAAGCCAATATCAAGGTTTGAAGGCATCAAATACAAGTGTTTTTCTTTTTTTCACAGGCAAAAGAGGAGGCTGAGGAGCTACTTAAACGTTTATAAACTACATTGATTTCAGAGAGTGGATTTACAATTAGGTTCATCATTAAATATGTTGTAAGGGTTGGCCTATTTCAAATTGCATTAAACACAATATACTGACAAGAAAACCAATTTGTAGATGCATTTATTTATTAGAAATTAACATCTAAAATTCTAGATTCCATGGTTCTAAACCAGGATTACAAATAACTGTGGAGCAAAGTCTGTGGGAAAGTTTCCTCTCTATGGAAATCAGTACATTTCATTAGTTAATTAGAATTGAAATCTTACACTGGACATACATATTTAACAGCTGGCTAAGGGTCATGTATAGTCCTCAACTATGAACAGTACTCAGATTATGGTAAGGAAACCTGACTAGTTTCAGCATGGGTTTAGTAACTGGAAGATAAGACTTACAGTTCTGCCTCATGCATTTGTATCAACAAACTGAAGTGTTACATGGTGGTCCCTCCTGCCAGTACTTGACAGCAACATCGTATGATTGCAAGGGTGAGATTTAAGCAGCATTTGTTGTTGAAATGCTGTGGGTGCTATCTTCTGGAAGATGCTGAGAACCCAGGTGACAGACGTGAGTGTGTTAGGAGTAAAACCTAGTACAAGGTTTATAGCAGCATATGTTGTTACAATACTGTGACTGCTATCTTCTGGGAGAAACTGTGAACCCAGGTGACACACACATGTGCGTGTCAGGTGTAAAACCTGGTACAATGCCATCTGGGCTGCTGCAGCTATCCAAGTAATCTTCTCCTTCATCCTGGAAAAATAAAAATAATGCTGGAACATTTAAAAAGTGTTACAAATAAACCATACCATTAAAATTTAATGTGCATACCCTTGATTGTTCTCTGCACCTTATATTTTTGTTGTTTTCAATGAAGTTTTTTACAAGGGTTAGGGTTTGGGTTTGCATTTCTTTTGCAATGGATAGTTTTAAGAATATCATATTCAAAATCTGCCACACTCAGCGTGTGTGAGGCCTGCTCAGTTTTACCAATGAGAATTCCAGAAATACAAACCCATTAAAACTAATATTGATATTCTTTTCTAGTTAAAACTGATCTGACAACATCTTACATATGTTTCTGAATGTTTCCTTTGATCATCTTCTTCATCATCATCATCATCTGCATCGTGTTCCAATTCCTTCCATTCATGATAGAGTGGCTTGATAAACTTTGACGATCTGTTTTCAGTAACATTACCTCTCAAAGTTAATACTAGGTCAATAACTAATTGTTACTAATGAGACTAAGTTTTGTTACTATATCTTTTGTTGTGAACTGTTCAGCTTTTCATTAAGAAACCATGCATGGTCACCAGGATCTTACAACATATTGTACAAGAGTTAGGTTGGGAGAAAGAGGGCATTTTTAGGTAAATGTGAAGAAGATACGGAAGCAAGTACACACAGTACTGTACTCCACAGATGTATTTCTATTTACTGTTTTCAAATATGAGGGGTTTGGATCAATGTTGGTCTACTTAACACTGTCTGGCTGGCTGTTTATAATGCATTGGTATCACGTCTACCAACAGGTTACCAACTTCTGTGCGTGGGAGCTATCTTTTCACTTTTACCCATGTTTGTATGTGTATTAAAAACTTTTATGCCACAAGTAAAAAGCATGATTTTGTACTCACCTTTTCAAAAGGTAAGGATCAAAAGGAAAATAAGAATCTAACTGGTTCTGGAAAGACAAACTCCTCACTGCATGGCTGGATGCTGTTGTTGCCACTGGCAACATCATTCTGTTGTTTTGTTCAATAATTGTATAGCAAAAAACCAGCTCGTAATGTCTGTTGATTTAAACCAGCCATTTAGTATGTTCCACAAAAGGCAATTTGATTTTACAAGCTAGTAACCCTTGAATAAAAGGTGAACTAAACATTGCTTGAATGAACCAGAAACTCTGTTACTTGCTTACAATAGAAACCATTTGAGGGTCTGCAAGACAATATGTACAATAGAAACAATTTGAGGGTCTAGAGGGGAATGCACATAGTGATAAATACAATTTTACCTTGTGATATATGCAAACAATTTAACAATGCTTGGTAAGCAAACCTGCATAAAGGTCAGAGCAGAAAGCAAAAATGATTAGTTGATGTACTTTTCGATTCTTATGACAATCACTTCGAACTTAAAGTTATTTGCATGTATGCTGTACACAGAAGTGGTTTTAACCCTTTAACTCCAAGGAGTGACCAAAACAGAATTGCTCCTTACAATATCAATATGTAGTCAAGAATACAAGTGACGAGATTAAATGTCAATTTGGCAATTGTGATCCAATATCAAATTCTCTGAAGTAACATGAGAACTGCATGGCAGACAGAAAGGAGAATTGATTGTGAGATCTGGGAGTGAGACTGGGTTAATGCCCACCCCTGCCCTACAACCCTGTACACTGTTAGGCAACATGGATTACAGATAAAAAGAAAAAAAAAAAGCATGCCAACCCTGAGTGGATTCATGCGGCAAGTTACAATTCTGTCCAGGTTAAGTCTTCTTATGTACTTCAGTCCTGTGAGGAGACAACTTTTGTTTAATGTTCTAAAATAAACCAGTTCCAAAATCATTTAAGTTGTTAATTAACAAAATTTCAACCCAAAAGCTGATCAAAATCATTCAAATGATTTGAGAGAGAGCTAGTTAGTTTGACACTATTTAAAAGAAATACACTGAAACAGAGATGAACAAAGGGGCATTAAAATCTGTTTGTAAACCTTTATCATACCTCCTTCAAGTTCAAGCAACTGTTTGTGGCGAAATACAAACATGTAGAAAAGTGCCTGGAAATGAATGTTCCATGATTTAATGGCAATTATGATTTCAACTAAAAGTCCATTCATAAAAAAAATTTTCATACAACTTAGATCAGTATTTCTTCTGTCAATACAATGGCAAAAAAGGGAAGATAGGTTAGGCCAGAAAAACTCTCTTGTTTTCAGTTTGGTTCCTTCCCTCTCCACACTTCATGTTTTTTACCTTTTTTTTGCGTCCCTCCTGTTTGCACAATTCCAATAGTACAAAGCTAAATTGTGTGCAAGTAACTCTTGACCAGACATCGCTTGATTAGCTATGTTGCTTTATGTTTTTGTAAAAAAGGTAAAAGAAAAAAAGTACCAAAAGTAAGAAAACTGCAAGTAATCATCTGCTTACCTGACAAACTGAGTAAAACGGGCCATATTTACCAGCATCAGGTGTTACACAGCTTGCATCATGAGTGTCAATATAGCTGTAAAGATATCAAGCAATTATCTCAAAACTAATTATGTCCCTTACTATCAAACACATGCTATGTGTTTTAGATACACTTACCAGTGAATCCAGTGCACAATAAGGTCCAGACAAGTTTGCACTGTACTGTAAAATTAAAAAGTGACATACCATTGAATTATTGCCAGAATCTCCCTAAATATTACATTTTGAAATTGCTTTAGGTTAGTAAATTGTAAGTTGTAAAATGCTTGTCTATTCATTTATTTATTAGTTTTGCCAACAATACATACAATATAGAACATGGGTTAATAACGGGCTTGTAACCACAACAGCAATAGCCAGTCACTGTGGTCTCAGGAGTATTAAAATAGTAAAACTAAAATAGTAAAATGATTACATCAATAATTAATAAGTAAGAACAGCATGGAGTTGGTGTTGTTTTCAGGCTGTGACATGAATTACATTTTGTACAGATAGTTTTATGAGTCCTGGGATTGTCAATGTCATAGATCTCTTAGAGTGCAGTTGAATAATAACACATCAAAGCATGTTTGAAGTCATCTACATTGTTCATACCTAGGTTAAGCTCATCTGACAGTGTGTTCCAGATTCTTATTGTTCGTATATATAATAAATGACCGTTCTTTTTCTTTCTTTTCATTGGCACTAAAGAAAATTGATCTTTCTAACTATACATTATCACTTACTTCAAGCATATAGCGTAGACATTTTACATCAATACAATGATCAACCACTCAGTTTCCATACAGTTGATATGTCTCACTTGAGCTCAAGGAGCTATCTGTGAATTTCTCTATCAACTAGTCCAATTTTGTCACTTTCATGGCAACTACAAGTCTTACCTAATGGGAATGTATTTAGCCCTGGCTGTAAAACTTGCAATGTAAGCTGCACTAGCCTGTCTGATGATAGCTGGGGTATTAGGTTCCTCAATCTGGAACACAGACACACTTGAATGACTACAAAGATGATAACAACAACAACAGAACACATGTCCAATAACTACTCACTGATTACAAAAAATTTGAAACATGATCTCAGATGATGAATGAAGCATTACTTAAATAACCATCTGTATATCTCTGTATCAACTTACCACCAGTGGATTCTTGTGATGCCAACCAGTGTCACAGTAGATTTGTCACTCTGGCATCACTTTGGAACCCCCAGTCAATTTTTGTTTGTAAATTTGGACTCTATTCTAGAATTCAGACACCCCTTTGAAACATTCATTCAAATGAAAAGCTCCTCAAAAATGGAAATTTGTTGCCATTGTGACCTCCTTAGCTTGTCTTTATTTTAAGCAGTTTTCATGCAATTCAGTTACTACAGAATTGCCAATAAATTAAAAGAAATAGAAATATAACCATTGCACAACAATTGCAGCCATATTGCACATAGTCATTTAGTCCGGATTTTGTAAAACATCCACTTAAATTTACAAACTTAAATTTAAAAACCTTGCATTAATTCCTAATGTAACCAACACAGGGCTCATTGGAAGTGAAAGTATTACCTTCTTCCAGCAAACATCAAGAAGGGAATTGGAAAAATACTGCAAAAGAGGAAAAGAAAGGAAGGAAAATCTTGAATGAAATTCAGATAAGGAAAAGTATCACACAACCTGCATGAATTTTCATGTACGGTTTTACTGACATGTATCATATTGACTGAGTTAGGGTCAGCTATCAGTCATGACATTAATAAACCTTGGTGCACTTGGTTTGTGTGTCTATAACCATGGGCCAAATATGTTACCATCTGGCACTGTGCCATTCAGAGAATATTAAGCACATGATACAGTGCTTCTTGATGAAGCAAAGGTGGGCACTGACAGGACTAGTTCCCAGGTAAGGAGGGAGTATCCTCTTCAGAAAACATTAGGCATCTTATCACTTGTCTACAATCAAGTGTCTAGGAAGAGATATCCATTTGTCTCAATAACTGTATGTGTCTATAATGTTGTAATCACAATAGAACTGCTTCCCTCAATGAAAACTGATTTTCTGGAAACTGCACACATCTTAAAGACTAACGACATCTTGATGACATGTGTACTTGCTATTAAAATTAATTTGGTATTAATCAGTGAGTCCTAAATGGAAGGGGAGTGAAATAACAAAAATTCCAAGTGTTGAAGGTTTTGTTTCATTCTGACTAAGTATACAGTCAAGTTTTACCATACCAACCTGATCAAAGCTGCAGAGTAGAAACATTATGAACTGAATATGGCATGATGCATGTGTAGGGAGGATGACTTTGTCAAAAATCTGTCAAATCAAAGTAAACTTGTTTATTTATGATCTTTGTAGAACTGAGTTAACAGTCTGTATGGTGGTGTGTCATAAGTGCTTTCTGTTGATGAAAAGAAAATTTTCAAATATGGTTACTGACTGTAAAATAATTAAGCTTTAAAAAAAACTTGATAACACAAGTTATGACTTACCACCAGTAACTCATTGAACAATTCAATACCACCATCAACTATATACTCTCCTAATAATATGAAAAAAAAAGACAATTAAAACACCAACAGCCTCTGCCAAGTGATCAAAAACATCAACAGGAGTAGCAACAAGTTGGCAAAACTGCTTCATACAGAGATATGTTGACACTTCTCATTATTTTTGTCTAATAATAATATAATTGTCTGATTTATATTAGTGCTTATTGCACACCTCTAAGTGCTAAACAAGAAATGAGTCCAAATTTATTTTCAGACACTGTACTATATATTTTAAAAGGCTTCAAATTCAGAGGTAAGAAAACATCTCTTAAATCAAATATACAACAGACTCAGGCAAGTTTCCATGTTAATACTTCAGCAGCTTAATAATCAATTAAAGTTACCATCCATGTGGGTAACTTCATGAATGTACTTGAACAAGATTTCCATCAAAATGTCCAGCCTGTCTGCCATTTCATTTCCCATACAGTTTACTTCTTGTCCTTCACCACTATCTTCCACTGCAATGTTGGTGCCATCCTGACATTTTAAACAATAATAAAGTCCAGTAAATTTTCAGTAATTAGATACACTGGCCTATGGAATTTAGATAAAAAAGTTTAAATAAGTGCTCCATGCTGTGACTGTTTGGTCAACAAGGCAAGTAGTTAAAAGTCACAAATTTGGCTGCCTAAGCCCATCTGTCATGTAGCAAACTGCAGCACCACATAACTTAGTCGTGAATGAAAGTGATCCTCACAGTAATGTGCACTACTTAGGCAGTAGTGAAAGTAAGGTCTGAAAGAAATTCAGGCCTGTACGGGATTTGAACCCATGACCTCTACAAACCCATGACCTCTGTGATACCGGTGCAGGGCCCTCTGGACCGGTATCGCAGAGGTCATGGGTTCAAATCCCGTACAGGCTTGAATTTTTTTTTTTTACAGGCCTTACTTTCACTACTGCCTAAGTAGTGCACATTACTGCGAGAATCACTTTTATTCACGTCTTTATCCGCAGTTCAAATATATGACTTTCATATATTCTTAACCGTTTGTGTTTGCTGTCTTAAGTTAACATGAGATAACCTTCTGTATAAATATATACAAATACTACCATTTCCACTTCAAACTGCGTAGGATCTTCTTCTTCAGGAGTAGTTTCATGATGTTCAAGTTCATGCTTAGGAACTGCCACCTGCAATTTAAAACAAAAGGATCATAGAATTTGAGATAAGAGATGTTAAAAAGTCACAAATTTCTAACTAATACGAGGGAAAGTATTTTTTATTAATAATTAATGTTAGTAGTACATTATATGATTTTGATGGTTATTTCACTCTTTTCTCATGCAGTTTGAAAATATTAATGAAATATATATGTACCTTTTTCTTCCCTTATCAATAAGGTGATGGACAAGGCAATTGTATATTTTACATTGAAGGAACAATGCCTTTTATTTTAATGTACAAAGGTGAAACAAAACAGCTATGATAATTGCACTTTCCTTTCAAAAGAATTGTAATAATACAGTATAATATTATAATTATATATAATTCATATATAATTATGTAAATATTATATGTATAATATAATATAATATTATATGTATATATATGTAAATATTATTATTATTATATATAATTTATTCTATCAACATTTTTTAAATGGAAAAAGAAAGATGTATATATTTCATGGTACATATTTTCAAATTGCAACATTGAAAACTGGTGTGTGAGTATGTATATATATATATAATTGTATACATATACATATATATATATATCAAGATAGGAAAAAAAACAAAGAGACTGTACCGTCATCCCTATGAGCCTGTTTCAAGGTCTCACTCATCAGGGGATTTTATTATCCCCCACTGAGAGAGTAATCACGAAACGGGCTTGTAGGGATAGGAGTATAGTCTCTATTTTTTCCCCTATCTCAATATATATTGTGCTCTACTTCTACATATCAAGCACTGTACGATAGAAAAATCAATACACAGACTTTCTATATATATATATAAATATAAATGTGGGGGTAGAGTCTACCTTGGCATAAAGGGCTCAATGCTGTGGTAGCAGAGCTATAAGTGAAAGAGTCAGAGAAACTCAGAGTAACAGAGAATCGATGCGTCCTCTTTGACTCTTTCACTTATATATATATAAAATATATATATAGAAAGTCTGTGTGTTGATTTTTCAATATAGGAGTGGTCCCTTCCAACCATACAGAAAACCAAACAATGAGCCACTCTACATCAATGCAAAATCTAACCACCCACCCACTGTCATCAAACAAATACCTGCAGCCATCAATCGCAGATTATCAGCCTTATCTTCTAACAAAGAAACATTCAACAGAGCCAAGCCTCTCTACGACTAAGCCCTAAGATCAAGCGGATTCAGCATAAACCTTCACTACAACAAGAACTATCATTCTGTCACAAAAAATATGCCAACCACACCAAACTAGCAAAACACATCTGGAAACTCAAGGACAACAATGAAAACTACAAAATAAGCTGGTCTATCATCGCTTCAGCAAGCGCCTACAACAATATTTCCAAATGATGTAACCTCTGCCCAACTGAAAAACTCTACATTATCAAAGCCGACAAAGCAAGCAACCTTAACAAAGAACTGAATTAATTTCCAAATGCTGCCACGAGAACAAATACTCTCTGGTGAATATCAACACCAGATTACAATAGACTTACTAATTAGCTAATTACTGTATATATATTTAAACTAAGTGAGGTATACTCTTCATTAAAATCTGTCTGATGATCGTGTAAGCAAGAAATTCAGAGTCACAGAAGAGTTATGTCTTATTGATTTCTCCAACTTTCAGAGATATATATATGGTAACTATAAAAATTGTAATTAATATCAGTATGATATTCTTATACTTACATCAATCTTAGTAAGATTGTCAATGATCAGTTCCAGAATGTTTGCTCTGAGGCTAGGGAGGTATTTTGTAGCCTGAAGAAGGTTCTTCACATAACTTTCCTGTAAATGATGACGTGACAAACACCAATAGTAAGTATATACTATAATGACTGTAACTGTACTTTGCAAACACCTTTTAAACTATATAAAACACAAAGCTGAAGTTCCCTTTCCTGTGAAAAGCCCTTCAGATCTAAATAATAAGAAAAAGTTCAATTGATCAATACTTAAAATGGTTTGATAATATAGAGATATGATACAAATTTAAAATTCTGAAAAATGTATAAGTGAAGGCTGCTGAACTACAAGCAATTAGCAGTAGGACCTAAATCACAAAATTAATTACCTGAAATATCGTAGGTTTTCTCACAAATGGAAAATTTTCTGACAGTACAGATATCAAAAACTGTGGAACTCTGTTGAAACAAAATTATTAAGATATTCCAGCTTCAAACATGTAAGCATAGTTATATCTTATTACATGGACCAGGCTGATAGGAACTGGCGGCAGGAGCTGGCGGCAGGAACTATCCTATCTTGATTCCTTGTCACATTTTTATCAAACATTTTTCCAAAGTTATAGTTCGATCAATCTATAGGCTTTCAAAACTGAAGGGTTCTAATGTGACAAGAATAGTCTGAGACCAAACTGAAAAGTTAAAAAATTTTATTAGCTTTAACTTACGCTGGAACCACTTGATGGATAGCATGAAGGGCTTCATGGGCATTACAAAATATTTTCTCAGAAACTGAAAGAAATGTTTTATCAACAATTAATTCATAACTAAAAATCCATGGGAAAAAAGAATGTTCACCTTTGGTGAACATTCTTGGTGAAAAAAAGAATGTTCACCAAAGGTGAACATTCTTTTTTTGACATGTATTAATTACTGAAAACGATATATATAATCAGTGTTGGGCAAAAACCAGTATTAAGCATGAACAAAATAAAAACGATGTTTTTAGATGTTTCACTTTCAGTGGGTGCAAAATTGCCACCTCTCAAGTTACAGTAGTTTAGTTGGTACAGTAAGTTTGGATCCTCATGCATACCTTCAGAATCACCTTTTTCTACTTGCACATCTCGAAAAATGGCTGTGGATAAGATAAATAACATCATTCAATTTTATTTTCATGACCTTGTCAAGATCAACTGCTTTTTACCATCATCTTTTGTCCATGAAAATAATTTTGCATTCTAAGATTGTACTATATTTAAAAATTCATTCATTCACACTAGACATTACCTTTTTTTTTAAGCATTTCTTACGTTTACATACAAAATGGAAATTAAGAAAGAAAAAAAAAAGAGTAAAAGACACACACACACACACACATACACACACTTATGTGGTACAAATAGAATACCAAGCTAAACACACACAAAGCTATTACAGCAATACAGTTACCTAGTATGTAAATTACAATGACATCACTTTTTTAAAACTAATGATGAAAATTAGTCATGACATCACTTATTCTTAAAAATGCTTATTAACTTTTCCCACTTTCTAAAATGATTGTTTAATTTGTCTCTTTTCTCAGCAATATGGAGTTCAGTATTGGAACACACGCCTTGTCCTGGCTATAAAACCTTGGATAGAAGGTATACCATTCTGGTATTTCCGAGAGTAAATATAAAACTTACCCAGAAGCAAAATATGGTTAAACAGGAGAAAATCTTCTGCAATATCGAACTTAAAAAAAATGACATCTTCCTCTCTAAGGTTATCAACAGAGATGCTATAATCGTGCAACCAGGACAAGACATGTTTCCAAAAACTAGACGATACTCTACGGGAATTACTTGCAATACTTTGGATTTTGCTTTCTTTTTTAATTTTATTCATAGTCAACTTGCCTAAACTATATTTCGCTTATTCACAACTATTTATATTTTATTTATTTTCTTATCCAATAAATACATTTAAGACATGCTTCAGACTGACATTAAATAATTTTAAAATTTATCATACTGACAATAAACAATATAATTCAACAAGTTAATATTCATTACATTTAATAAACTAACTACAAAGATCTCTTTATTGAGGAAATCTTACATGGAATAAAGAGCTTGACAATCATATTAAGGCATGCTCTTAAGTAATATGTCTGGGCAGACACAAGGCTTGTCAGGAATTCAATAAATTCTTCCACTGTTTTCTCACCACATAGCGCCCATCTGGTATTCTAAAATTGTAATAATTCCATGATAATATCAACATAAGTGATAATTTTATTATCAATTGAATACTGTTCATAAAATCAATAAAACAATAATGAGTGAAAATTAATATTTCTCAAAACAGACTTTCAAATTTGGGACTGAGTATAATACACTGTCTAGATGGAGGTGCAAAATAACAGTCAGTGATAACATATTCAAAGAATATTGATGAAAAAAAGCATATCTGAAAATTAAAAAAGGGTGCAATTTTTCTTTTTTATCTTACCAGAACTGCACCAACTAGTGTATCATACTGCTTTGTGAGATGAGAAACACAAGTTGTTAATGCCATAAGATATCTCTGCAAGTGGACTTCCTACAAAGAAGATCAACAAAATAAATAGGCTTACCAGAAATTCAGATTTGTTTTTAATGGTGTTAAGATAAGCTAAATCTCTTTCACTGCTGCACAATTTGGAACATTAAAATAGCTTCATCACTTATTTATTTTAAGTTAAAGCAGTCTACAATCTGGCTATCTATACAACTGAATTCTTAACATGATGCAAGGGTTAGTAGAAATCAGTACCAACACATTAATTAAGCTGCTTTCCATATAATCACCAGCATGATTTAATAAGATTTCTTCTGATCAGCCAAAAGTCCAAGTCAATGCTACATACAATACTTTATCCAATGCATTGCTATACTGCTTGATCAGGCACTGGAAATTCAATTTTTTAAATTCTATCATATATACCAGGACCTCATTGCTGATTAGCACTAACCCAAATTTGTTGTTATGTTTTGTTTTTAGGAGCGGGGTGAGCATGCAACAATAAGGGTGAACTGGAACTGATTGGTTGGATTGAATTTGAAGGGAAAAACATGTAATTATATTGTTCACCAAAGTTACCTTGATTCCAGGGTCAGCAAGTTTCTGAACCAACAGATCATAATCTTTAGTTTTCCCCTAAGTTAACAAGATACCAAGTTGCTGAATTAATGAGGTTAAATAGTGGTATTTGATTGTTGGGAAAACATAACATTTACTAAATGCATTTGTCTCATGGGTAAACATTTACATTTACATGCATTGGGTCGATAAAATCATTAAGATATCACACCAACCAAAAAAATAAAAAACAAATAAATAAATAAATAAGTAAATGAATAGAATACAGATATATCAGTATATAAATGAATAATATAAAAGTTGAGCAAAGGAAACTATATGAACTATATACAAATATTATTAAAGTAAAGCTGATAACCTATATTTAAAAGTTTCTAAGAAGGTTGATGAAACAATGGCCTGAGGAAGGCAGTTCCAGTCCCCTATAGTTTTTGCAAAAAACGAGAATTTAAAACAAAAGAATATTGCCGGCTGGAGTGCCTAAATACCGGGAAAATAATAAGTATTTGTGAAACCTTCCACAATTTACCGCTTGGTATTTTTCCACTATAATAGGAAGTTTTATGAAGAATGATTGAGACCAACTCACCAGTTTAGCTTTCTCCAAAGCGTCTGTGATTAATGACGCGAGGACTTCAGCGCCGCTCGGACCCCGATCATTTTCGTTCGGGTCTCTGTCTACAGACATCGCCAGAAGTCAGACACCGGTGACCTATAAAAATATTTCCTTACTATCAAACATAACTCTGACATGTCTTCAAGCATTTTCATTTCAAACTTGGTGAGGAAATTAGGCCGTGAAACACACCAAACGGTGGCCTGGAGCTAAGTTCCCAGGATAGTGAGATATTTTGTATAATTTACATGAGGTAAAACCAATGTGGCAGCTACGAGAGGTGACGCGTCTTATTGGTTTCGCCTTAAAAGGTGTTCAACGTATTACATCGATTGGTAGGTCTTCTGTAATCAATTTTAGTTTCGTGTTTAGCTTTTTTGTCGCTTATTGTGATGAAACAATCGCATGTTTCACCGATTACATTGTACAACTTTGTATCATAAACACTATCTATATTTAGTTGCACCCCTCCTGAATACAGTCGGGACATCACGCACTCGACTCATACCTTGCGTTACATTATAAGTTCTTGGACGCTTTGTTTGTGCATTGCGGCTGAGACACATTTCTTTCACTGTTTTTTAAATGTTGATATTTATTCATGCTCATTTAAGGAATACCACCTTGGGTGCTAACAACTCTAATTGAATCTCCACCCTCCCCTCCCACCTTACCCTTCAAAACAAAAAAAACAAAAAAATTGTTTCACTGATTTACCACTATAAAGTCAGCTACAGTCCACTCTCTGCTAATGGACACTCTTGTAAGCCGACAGCTCTACTTAGACACGTTTTACCTCTGTATTTACATGTTCCCTCAAGTGGACTCTCTCTTGTATGCAGACGTGGACACTTTTTGAAAGTGAAAATTAGATTTTTCTTTTGTTTATGCACTCTCATAGGTGGACACCCTGTGCTTGACATTTGACTCTTGGCAATAAAATTTGTCTTTAATTTGCAAATCGACAAAAACACAACCTTGACAGAGAAACAGAACAGTTGGGATCGGCTTTGTGAAATCTTCATTTGCCTGCAGGAAAGCAAGCTGTCAGTTCATCTGGCATGTAATTAACACCCCCTATTTTTCTTTGGTGTCCACTTAACAGGCCCTTTTTCTAATTCTTGAGAGAACTGACTGTATGTAGTTTATACCATAAAGGTAACATGTTATTTAAACAGGTAATAACAGGCTAGATTATCTGAATAATATATGTTATCATTAATGTCTGTGTATCTACTAAGTATCAATCATCTTTTGTTGAATGAGTGTGAAGGCTGCTCAGTAAAAATAAATGTACTGAAATGATACTCACTGAAAATTCCTTCAGAGATATTTAATTAATAATAGTGATTTTGATAATTTTGTTATTTATTCATTACTCGAGATTTTCCTTAAATTTCCCAGGAAGTTACAGAAACATAGGCAATCGTCTCTTGCAAACCCTGCCAGCTGAGAGCTATTCAAATCCAGTAAGCATTGTTCACACAAGCATGAAAGTTCACATACTTCCTGCTCTTTCTGATAACTACATGTACCTTGTTGTTGATGAGAAAACACAAGAAGCTGCCATAGTAGATCCTGTGGAACCTAAAAAGGTTTTGTATTTATTTAATCTCTATGTATTTACTAGTTTTACTTACTATTATTTCTTAAATTTGAAATGAATTCTACCTGAAACTTAGCTATCACTACTGTTTTGTCTTATGAAGTTCCTTTATACTCTGCTGTCATTGGTAGATGTATAATAGCTGTGATTGGTGCATTTTTAAGATGTATTCTCTCAGTGGTCCCCTGGGGACTTTTTGACCTCATTGCTTAAGGAAAACTAGCAGGCATTGTCATGAGACAATCACTAATAGGTGTATTTGATGTTACACTATGGTTATTACATTATCACAGGCTTTTATTTATAACAAATAAATAAAAGGGGTAAGTTTGTAAAGAAACTGTGGTGCTGTGTCAGTGAGAGAGTATAACAGGGTAACAGGGAAGTATTATCAACTAAGTTGATAAGGTAAATTGGCCACTGAAAAGAAATTCAAAGCTAATGTTTTGAGCGTCAACCCTTTGTCATGAAATGTCAGCTTTTAAACTTCTTACCGTGGCCAATTTATGTTATCAACTCAGTTTATAATACCAAATTATTCATAAATTTGTAACAGGTTGTTAATGCTGTCCAAAAAGAAGGAGTAAAACTAACAACTGTGTTAACTACTCATCATCATTGGTAAGTGATCACTAATCAAATGTAGGGTTTATACTTCATGATAGAACATTTCATAGTAAGTTTGTCATGTACATCTTTTACTCTGTACTATGCTTTATACGCTCTATATGACCACATTGGAATACTTAATTTATTCCCCACTCAGACTGTTTATAAAATGTACAACAGTCTAGTCACATCCTGTATCTATGGTTAGAAGCTGAGGGTAGATATGGCTGTATCTTTTGTCGATAGGGTTGATGGCTGTATTTCAGTTGACAGGGTTGATAGCTGTATCTTTTGTTGATAGGGTAGATAGCTGTATCTCTTGTTAACAGGGTTGATGGCTGTATCTTAGTTGACAGGGTAGGTAGCTGTATCTTTTTTTGATAGGGTAGATAGCTGTATCTACTGTTGACTGGGTAGATAGCTGTATCTACTGTTGACAGGGTAGATGGCTGTATCTATTGTGGACAGCATAAACTGTATTATTGAAAGTTCAGATAGCTCTATCTACTGTTGACAGGGTAGATACCTGTATCTTTTGTTGACAGGGTAGATAGCTGTGTCTATCATTGACAGGATAGATAGCTGTATCTATTGTTGACAGGGTAGATACCTTTATCTATTCTAGACAGGGTAGATTGCTGTATCTTTTTGACAGGGTAGATAGCTGTATCTATTATTGACAGTTCAGATAGCTCTATCTACTGTTGACAGGGTAGACACATGTATCTATTTTAGATAGGGTAGATAGCTGTATCTATTCTAGACAAGGTAGATACCTGTATCTTTTGTTGACAGGGTAGATAGCTATATCTATCATTGACGGAATAGATAGCTGTATCTATTGTTGACAGGGTAGATACCTATATCTATTCTAGACAGGGTAGATTGCTGTATCTTTTTTTGACAGGGTAGATAGCTGTATCTATTGTTGACAGGGTAGATAGCTGTATCTATTGTTGACAGGGTAGATAGCTGTATCTATTGTTGACAGGGTAGATAGCTGTATCTACTGTTGACAGGGTAGATAGCTGTATCTACTGTTAACAGGGTAGATAGCTGTATCTTTTGTTGACAGGGTACTGTATTTACCTGTGTATAATGCACGCCTGTGTATAATACGCACCCTAGTTTTTTACCTCTTTTGTCTAAAAATAAGATTTCAAGACAAACACCAAAATTTAAAACTTCCTTTTTTCCATTTAATTAACAAGAGCTGGAAATTCATCAATAATACGTTTACAACATTTTCTAAATAGTTGCTACTACAAATAACACATGCACAGAGCACCTATTTACAAGCTTTTCTATTCAATTACAGTCAAACATTTTACAAATGTTGTAACTTGAAGTCCTTATTAAAATGCCTAAATTCACAACTTGAATTATTATCATAACAACAATTCATAAACATTATTTCTACTCATGATCACAGCACTGCTGGTTGCTTGAATATCATCACTGCATTGCGTACGATTTAAATAAAATGTTCAGTGTCTTTAAACAACGAAACCTTCAAATTCCAACTCGCAGTCCAATTCAAATAGGTTTTGGATGACTAAATCATCAAGTTCATCAGTGATCTCGGTTGAATTGTAAACCAATTCATCTTGTGATCCATCCCAATTGTTTGTGGTCCCACACTTCAGGAAAGAGGCAGCAATCATTTCTGACAGAATAGCTTTCCACACTTGCGAAATCCACAAACAGATCAGTTCTTTAGAAGCCTTCTTTTGTCGTCCAGTGGCAGTAAATTCATGATTACCATCAGTCATCCACTGCTTCCAGACTCCACCTTTAAATGGTTTTTTCAAATATAGTTTGAAGGACACGTTTACAGTATCTGTCATGTGAGCTTCAACAGTTGTAAACAAGCAAGCTTTTTCTCCTCCCCAGGCCACCGATCCGCGCACTTTTATTTTTGTTGTGTTTTTAATGTATGCAAATTAGGATGTGCTTGACAAACAATGGAATCCATGTATGGCATGGCACCACAATTTTGATGGTTATTTTTATAGAAAAAAGTGCGCATTATACACGGGTAAATACGGCAGATAGCTGTATCTATTTGTTGACAGGGTAGATCACTTTACCTACTGTTGACAGGGTAGATAGCTGTATCTACTGTTGACAAGGTAGATAGCTGTATGACTACTTTTGACATTGTAGATAGCTGTATCTATGTTTGGCAGGGTAGGTAGCTCTATCTACTGTCGTCAGTGTAAGAGCTGCATATATGTATGACAAGGTAGATAGCTGTATCTATGTTTGGCAGGGTGGATGGCTGTTTCTATTGTTGATGGTGTAGATAGCTTTACTCATTAACTTATGAGTTTCCCTATTCTGTCAGGGATCATGCAGGTGGAAATGCAGAGTTAGCTGAACTTGTGAAGGGGCTGACAGTTTGTGGTGGTGATGACAGAATTGGTGCATTGAACAAGAAAGTTATTCACGGTGATCAGTTAAAGGTTTGATAAATCATGATATAGTAAATTTGCATCCTATATCCCAATATCAAATAGACTTGCTTGAGGCTTATTATAGTAACTGAGGAAAAATGTCTGGCTGAGCAATGCCCAATGACAGCTGGCTGATGACTGTTGTGTGTTGTTCAGATTGGAAGCCTTGATGTCAAATGTCTTTTTACACCTTGTCACACAAGAGGGCACATCTGCTATGTTGTTATTGGCCAACCAAGTGCCGTGTTCACAGGTAAGGAACATCCTGTTTTGCTTCATAACTACCTTGTTGGCATATCAGGTGGCCCATAAGGTGAATTTTTTTCTTCAAGATTGGAATATTTCTTTTAATTTTTTAATACTGAGAAAACAGTGATTGTATTACTTGCATTGGGTGTCAGTCAGTGTAAATGGCAGACTGCGGACTGCAACCAGGGGTAAAATGCAGACTGAGTGTAAATGCAGATTGAAGACCGAAGACCAGGGGTGAAATGCAGACTGAAGACTGAAGATCACGGGTTATGAAAAATGTGTGAAATTTATGAACATTTCTGGTTTCTCTCAATGATTAAACTTAAAAAGAACTTGAGACTTCTTATTGCTCTCAATTTGTTTCAATCAATTTATGGAAGACTGTGCCAATTTTCCAATGAATAAAAATATGTCACAGCAAAACTAAATTTCTCAAGCATCAAGTTAAGTTGACCATGATAGCCACAGATTTACCTCGCATTAATACTGAAGTGAAACACCGAGTGGAATAAGAAACGCAAACACCTGGGGATATTGTTTGGAGGTTTTTAATTAGACTTTTATTTTGCACCCACAAATTTGCACTAAATTTAAAGAATTTGCATGCCTAACTTTGCAGCGCAAAACTAAGGTACAAGAAACAGGTTTTTATTACATCCAAGTAATCAAAATTGCTGATGTGTGATGAAAGTCTATCGCTACTACTTTCAAGGTCAGACTAAGTTTACATGAGCTACATGTATGTTAAAGCTACCTAATGTTGCTCAACAGAACTGTTTATTCCCTAACAAGGAAATAATGTTTTAGCTGGTAGTGAACTGCATATTCAAACACTTGCATTTCTAATCATTCTTACCTTAAAACAATATATCACCGCCAAAACCAGTGAAGTGCGAAACATCAATTGTCATGACCATTATTGACAGCCTCTCACGACTTATGCGGCCTCAATCCCAGCTCACTCTTGAAGTATTTCCAGGGAAACGGATTGTTTTAGAACCAAGTCTGCATTGATCCTTAGTCTTCAGTCTGCATTGTACCCTCAGTCTGCCCTTCATCTTCAGTCTGCAGTCTGTGTTTTGCGCTGACTGCATTGGGTGTCAGTCAACCATTTTGTATCTTTGTTTTTTTTTGAGGTGACACCCTCTTTGTGGCAGGCTGTGGAAAATTCTTTGAAGGGCATCCTTCAGAAATGTATAGGGCCTTAATTGAGATACTTGGAAAATTACCCGCGGATACTGTGAGTATTTATAAACAAAAAGTGACGAGTGAAATTCATAACTGTAATTATAATACTAATTATTCATTAATTTGAAATGTGCTGTGAATTTAATTTCTTTGTACTCCTGATAGCCTGCAGAGCAGGCATAATTTTGGCAAGCAAGTGCTCAGTACTTTCTTAACAAAAATTATGGCCACTATCTTTGATTTTAAAGGCAGCAGATGGCTTGGGAGAGAAAGAAATTTGTACCAAGATATGATGGCCAATAGTCAAAAATAAGGAGATAGGTGGGGGAGAGGAGTGAAGTCTTCTTGCCCTTCCCCTTCCCCTGCCCCCCACCCCCACCATCTACTCTAACCTCAAATCAAACATGGCTGGTATGATGTGTGTACTGTGGGCTACACTCTTGACTAATGATATTCTTGATGGAGCATACAAAAATAAAATGTTTTGTTAACTCTTTCCTTCCTTAGAAAAACCATATAATAATTTATCCCTTCTATATCAATGTATTAACGGCAGAAAGGTGATAAGAACAGAGAAAAACATTAAGCATGGCTGATATTGTTTAATTCAACACAAATTCTCCAGGCAAAAAGTATGAAAGATGTTTGGCAGACAGAAAGGAGATTCAGTTTTGATATTTTGAGAATGAAAATGTTTAATTATTATTAGTAAACAACTTTATTTTCCAGCTGGTCTATTGTGGTCATGAGTACACAGTGAATAATCTGAAGTATGCTGTTCATGTTGAACCTGAAAACCCAGAAATTCTCAGACATATTGAGTGGTCTAAGGTAATTGATAGTTGTTAAAAATGGTGCAATGTGCATTTAAATCCTCAACAAATTACATTTTTTTTCTCAATGTATTTGTGTAGCGGGTAATGATAGTATGGAATCACATTCTAGTTATCCATTTTAAAAGTTAAATATAATCAATTTATTTTAGAACAAAAGAGAAGCAAATGAACCAACAGTTCCATCCTCTATTGGTGAGGAGCTCAAATTTAACCCATTTATGAGAGTTCAGTAAGTTGCATTTTAAAATTTTGTACATTTAATAAATGCTCCAGAGAATGTGTTTACTACAGTAACTCAAGTTCTAAAGCTTAATTCGCTATTAAATGGCAAAGAGCTAATTAAAAGTGGAAGATATAATTATTCGACCATTGTCTTTTCTTGAGATGAAAGTCTACCATGGGCTGCTGTTGAGGGTTCACAGTAAACTCATATATGACTTCATAACTTCATTAAAAGAATCTACAAAAAGCAGACAGCTTTAAGAAATTTGTCTATCTATCAAATTGAGGGTGCTTTTTACTTAGGGTAGAAGTTTGAGAATTTCTTTAGACCATTGTTGTCATCTTTGTCCATATAACCATCATTATTCTTATTATTGTAAGATATTAAGCAAAGATATTTAGAAATGTTGTTTACTGCTGTTGTGGTTCAAAGTTTTTCCCTGTTTAAAAATTCTGAAACTTGTTTCTCTTTCCTCTCGGATCTATTATAGTAACATATCAGCAGAGACAGGGAAACACAAATTTAATTGGTTTAAAAACATTGAAGCAAAAGAGAAATTCAAAATACAAACTAGCCTTTGCTATTTTGAACTTGTGAACTTCTTTTGTTTTAGTGAGGAAAATGTAAAGAAATATACAGGAAAATCGGACCCAATAGATGTGATGGGAGCCCTTCGGCAAGACAAGGACAAGTTCAAACCTAAACACTGACTGGGATTAGATTCGGAATATTTATTTATGCACAGTGCTGAAGAAATTACTTGCTTTTATTTCAATCAAGATTGTAGGGTTTGTACAGACACCAGCAGTTTTGGCAAGTGATTGAAATCTGTAAACTAGTTTACCATACCTTCAAAGTGAAAAAATAAATTAATAGTTTAAAAACTGCTTGGTAATTATTCAGAAGTTTTTCTTTTAACACCAAGCTAGAAGCTACAAAAGGAGCAAAATAAATGTTTGTACCAGTTTCAGAATTAAAGGAATTCCATGAAGACACCATTTAATTAACAGAGACAAGTGTAAGGGAAGATTATTCTTTACCTAAAACCTGACTTGGAGGGATCAATGTGTTGCACTTATTTCATTTTAACTTTCTCATAATTTTAGGTATGATGATAAAGTTGGGTAAAAAATAAATAAAATCTAAGCATTTTTTGTTTGTGTGAGTTATACTCTGTGCCTTTGTTTTTAGTTTTAGGAAAAGGGTCAAAATAATTTGAGACAAGTTTTAGTTGTACTTTCCTTTGTTTTAGATACATTACCATAATCCTTAAACAAAGAGAAACATAACTTAAACCACGGTGAATCCTGTATAAAGTAAACTCATCTTAAGAAGACAATAAACAAAGTCCAGACATTAAAACAATTCTCTGTTGGAATGCTGAAACTGTGTTCAGCTTACAAATCCATACCTTTTACCATTAATAGGTTTTAATTCTACAGGAAATTTTGCAGAGGTGACAAATCATGTTAAGCTCACAGTATGAAATGTTGCACAGTCAACTAAATATAGCCAGATTTGGCACTAGGGCGTCCTGAATCTCAAACTACAGTGTTCTATGGTGAATTAGTGGGTATGGCTCACTCTAAAAGGTGAGTTTTAGGCAGAACCCTTTCAGGGGAAGGTTGATCCAAGCTGGTGGGACCAATATAATTTAATGCCGTCTTCCTGGAGGTATTTGTCCCAATAGTGAGACACCAAGGTGCCCGATTCACAGAGATAAAAGTGAAAGCCATGTTGCCAGAGCTTTCAAATCTAACACCATTGTATGGTTACTGGATTTAGACGTAAATCACAAGTAATCTACTTCATCTGAATGGACACTTGATAAAATACTAACTTCATTCCTAGTTCTATTGAAAGGGTTACTCAATAATTATACCTTACAAACTTCTAAAAGTTGGAAAAGAAAAATATTTGAAAGATGATTAAAATTTTTAATACAAAAATATCTGTCAAAGTATGACTCTATCCTGAATTTTATTGTTTCAGTTTCTTCCACATTTGAATGAAAAATTGTGACTTACTGCCTAATTCATACAAGGCAAGTATTACAGTTAAAAAAATATCATTAACAATTGAGTAGAACTTATGATGATAAATTATATTTGTGTAAAATAATTTCTTCACAAAAGGTTCCAGCCCATAGAGACAAATTTGTGGTAAGGTGAATCATGCTGTCCTGGAATTGAATACAAAGCCTTGTCCTTTTGACAATGGCAGACATAAAGATTAAATTGTGTCACAAAAATGAACATCTTCTCCAGCAATCCATCTTTTTTGCAGTAAATTAAATCATATATGGCTCAGCTAACTTGTAAAACAGCAAGTAAGGGGAGGTGAAGGATGATTCAGATGACGACAGCAATGTTTTTACATCAGATTCCTCTATGGTTCTAACTTCAGCATCATCAAAATGAATCCATTGTAATTCCTGAGTTTCTGTGACACTTGTACAAGTATGTGATGTTTGTGTAGCACCCTGCATCTGTTTTTCTTGATACTGTTGTTTGTCATTTTCTTCTTGGAAATTCAATTGCTTTATTGCACTTCTGTGAGACTTTGCACCATCTTGGTACTGAAAACTGCGGATCTTATTCACTGACTTTCTAGTTCCTGCACAGTTGTATGTTGGTGTGCTAAAATTTCTTCGTTTTTCACCATGGTGTTTGCTTTCTTCATCAGTTCTCTCATCTGGGTTAGTCTCATTTGTGGAATGCCTCTTTGATTTGTGAAAGAATTTTGTTATTCCAGAAATACATGTTGTCTTTACTTTATCAGCAGTGCTTTCTGAACTCAAGGGTTGAATTTTATCAGGTTTGTCAGCACTTGAGAAAAAGTCTGAATTGAACTCTGCAGCTAATGCTTCATAACTGTCCACCTTCTTTCCATTATGAGAGGACAATACCTGTGTGTTGCCATGCTGATAGTGTTTTGGCACCTGAACATAAGCCTGATAGTGTCCACTGCAAGATGTCATACCACTGTGCATTACAATGCCAAATAGATGGTAGGTAGGGTTAGATAGAGGACATGATTTTGAACACCACTCTTTCAAAGACAGCTCCATGGGTGTCTCAAGATTTGAAGTTATCTTGGAAACACTGTTTAATGAAAATCTGCTGAAGAAAAGAAAACAACATCAGGTGGTTGCACTCTGACAATAGGGACCTACAGCAGACCAAAACAACAACAGAAAGGGGAATGTTGTTTGAAAAAGTTTTAGTGAGTAGAGCAATACATTTTCTAACCCTTTGAAGAAGGTTAACAATCCAGCTATTTGCCAAATTCTTTTGAAAAATATATTTTATTCATTGTTCATCACAATTTTCCTTAACTTTGCCTTCCAACCTAGGTAAGGTCCCTTACAATATTCACAGTTCCATATGTTGTTTGCCAAAATATAAGCTTAATATGTTACACTGTAGATAGTATTAAATTATTTTTTGCTGATGGCTTACCCCAATAAAGTGTTCGCAGTAAACCTCTTGAGGTGGATTGTAAGTATGCTTGGCAGTTTGTCAAAACATGTGGATATCTCAGCTTCAGAATGGGTGAGACAATTCCCACAAAAGTATTTGTTTTCTCCTGTCAGATGTTCTATCCTGGCAAACTGAGACAGGGCCCAAGGAAGGCTTTTGCCATCTTGTCCTTTCTTTGGTGTTGGTGAAAATGTGTTAGCAGTTTTTGCATCATACACTCTTGGCTCCTGTTGAACTGGAATACTGATATCTTGGAAACTTTCAAATCGTTTCTTGGCCTCTTCACATGTCATGCATTTAGTCTGATGCAGAAGTTGTCCCTGAAACAATTCTTCCACTTTACTTATATGTTTGCTCACTTTGTTGTTACTCTTTGAATTGACAAATAGGGCATCTAAATCTCTTACAACTGTTGCATCTTCAATTTTCTTTTTAACATCATTCTCTGTATCTTGAAGATTTACAAGCAAGCTGCACAAGAATTCTTGGGCATCGTGCTGCTGTTTGTCCTCAAATATTGGATTTTGCTTCCTGTTCAAAGAGAAGATATTTAAAAAATGTTGACATGTGATTGAAAAGAGTGGTTAAAGGTCAAATTAACCATTTGTAGGTGTTTGTTTGTGTAAGCACCAAGATGTGCTTTTCAGGAAAATAGGCTGGGAAGTTTGTGTGGGTAATAATCATCATTATCTAGAGCACACCCTGACCACACACTCAGGAGGAATGTGACATGGAAAATTACAACAAACCTAAACATCTCCATGAAGCCACAAGGTATTGCAGCAAGAATCAGATGATTTCTTCTTTGCACAAGATGATCACAATTCTCTTTGTTCTCACCATAATCCAGCTCCAGCTCATTCATCTCACTGAAAAGCTAATTAAGACAACACAACATGAATTTGTCATGGTGATATACGTCTATACAAATTTATATATATACAGCTATTTCAATTTACGTTGTCGGATCAAAGCCTCAAGCCTACAAGACAAGACCGAAGGGGAATATGGGATCTTAATAGGAGTCATATCTGTTCTTGTTGCTCTTTGTTAAGACGCGCAAGGCAATACTAATTGTATTTTCAGCCTCCATGTCCATCTCGCGCCGACAACCCTGAAAGTCTAAAATTAATTCTAATCTACCCATACTGCCTTTCGGTCTTGTCCCGTACCCTTGAAGCTTTGATCCGACGACGTAAATTGAAATAGCTGTATATGAATTTGAAAGTCTCTGCTTTGTAACACTAAGCAGAGACTTTCAATGCACAAATAACAATGAAAATGAAAGGAATCTCTAATTATCTCACCTCTTTTAGTTTGCAAACAACTGCTCTGTGATCATTACCAGCAATGCCACAAGGGTCTATGTCTTTATCTGGGCCCTTATAATAACAAACATATTGTGTGAAATTCACATTGTAACTAGGACAGATCTCTGCAATGTTCTTCAGGTGCTAAACTAAGGAGTCCTTTTGATGAAGTGTGAGGGTTAATGAAACATTATGTACCCAGTTTGTGGTAGAAGCAACTTTATCATGCAACAAATTCTGCAATCTTTGGGGAGAAGATTTGGAAAGGGATCCTTGCTGTTATCAAATTTACAACAATTAGACAGATTAAGCTGCTCTTTTCTATTAAAAAAAAGAAATCCTTGTAATGAAATGTGAGGGTTAATGAAACATTATATACCCAGTTTGCAGTAAAAACAACTATATCATCAAACAAGTTCTGCAGTCTTTGAAAGGGATTCTTGTTGTCACTGATTTTATAACAATCAAAAAGATTCAGCTGCTCTTTGCTATTTTCCTAAATTATCCCTAACAGAATTTTATTGAGTTAGTTATTATGGACAATTAGTACACTCTGTAAATTTTTTGTTTCTTTTAGATAGTCAAGAAAGCCTCTCTCTCCTGAAAATTCCTACATTTGCATCTAGACAGATGTCCTCAATATAACAATATGTCAATAACCACTGCCTGGTTAGCTCATGTGGATGAGCGCTTGACTACTGTGAGGGAGGTCAGGGTTCAAGATCCAGACTGGAACCACACTCAGAGTCTTAAAAAAAAGGAGAATGTGCTGCCTTTGCTATGATATCTGCAAATGGTTAGACATTCTAGTCTTCTTGGATAAGGAGGAAAAGTCATAGGCCTCGTCTCCTGCTTCTCCTCAGTACTGGTTAGTAGGGGGACGTTAAAGAACCCACACACTTGTTGCAAAGAGTAGGGAATGTAACCCTAACCCTTGAAGAACCTTTACAAACCTGACCAAATCCGAGCATATAAGCCTTGTAGAGAGGGAATGCTTGTAATATGGTAAATAATAATAATAATAATAATAATAATAATAATAATAATAATAATAGTAATAATAGTAATAATAATAAAAAAAATAATGAAAGGGAAGAGAATGATTGCTACTAATAGAGTGAACACATTCATCAAAATTATTTCATTTGACCAAAACACAAAATCGTTAACCCTTTCAGTACCCCAATGGAAGTTCGTTCCTTACATCGTGACTCAACTAATTGAGTGTCTATCTCTCGGCCTTGACTAGAAATCAAGTCTTATAACCTAACTCTGACACGAAGTAACAGATTACCTGTTCATCGTAAGCTGATTTTGAGGGATAAAGCTTTCTAACGAGTGAGTCGATTTCCATGACAGATTGCATTAAGCCGGGACAAAACCGCAACACTTGCAGTACAGCGTTTGCATAGCAAATATTTCCAAGATTCTTCAGTCCAGCAAAAGGAGGAGGAATAAGAGGTTCCAATACGTCATCATCATTTGTATTCTGAGCAGTCGAGGGGCTAAATATTGGGCATAACTTCTCTCTGTTTTCGATCTCGCTCTGCGACTTCTTCTTGTTCTTAAGCTTCAATGAAAACTTGGTTCTTTTGCGAGGTGGGCTTCTTGGACTTGATGGAGGTGAATCTGTCTGAAAAACCGTCGGCATCTTGTTCAAGAAAGATTTGAGATGTTATATGTACCAGATTAAGGCTTAGATAGGTCATTGATTCCAAGAAATTTTTGAAATCTTAAGCAAATGCAAACCTACGGCTTTCATTTCCCCGCCATTCTGCCCATAATTGGATTGTTCGTGTCCAGTCTTCAAGAGTAAGTTAACTGGGGGGACTGGGTTTGAAACAATGATGGAAAAAGGGCATAAATGATAACAATTACAACCCTTGAGTTTATATCGAATTTTCCTTTTGATAATTTTTGAAATATCACCATTCAAAGATACATGTTATTTTCATTTTGACAATTTTGTTAATAAAACGTTAGAGACAAGCCCGTGGTATTTATAACACAGCGGTGTTACTTTAAAATTTATGGCGCGAAGAGTTACCCGGGAATAATGGAACATGGCGACCCTTTAGGATTACAATTCCCTACTTTTTCACTGCTAAAAGAGATAAAATTGAAATGTTCACTGCACAGCAACTGGATATTAAAGCTACAGAGCTTAAGGCTGAGTTTTTGCTTTCTGAGCCTTTACATGACGAGGGACCTAAAGAGGAAGACAGGATCGAAAGAACAACTTCTTCCTACTCAAATGAATCGGAGCGCTTTTTGTTAAAAGACAGAAGCTTTTCAAGGCAGTATGCCCAGATCTACTCAGTCCGTATCATGGCAATGAGGAAGAAGTTAGCTACAGCAGCAAGAAGGAAATGGGGTTTGTAATCGATTTACTTCACAAAAATTTAGCCTCGTAGTTACGGTTTGTGAGAATTGTTGCAAATCAAAACTAGCCATGATCGGTTGCAATTCCTTAGTTTTGATTGGTTTGTAGGCCATGGTGTCTGAGTTCTTATTCCATCAACTAAAAATATGGTTGGTGCTGTTTATGTTCAGCGGGAGTAGCGTTGAGGGATTTTGTCCAACTTTTGTAACAGATTTTTAAATATGTGAAATTGTGCCTTTCAGGTGGGACGGAGAGCGCATTTAAAATACAGAAACTGTCTGAAGTGAAAGCGGATGAAAAATGTTTTGTGATTGGAACTCTATTCAAGAAAATGGAAATGAAACCTAGTATTTTAAAGGAGATAAGTGAAGAGGTATGATTGATGTGAGACTGAAAATAATTAAACTGCCATTTATGATTATACCATTCAATTTCTGCAAAATTCTTGTCTAAGTTTTATGCATACAGTACAAGCTATTAGATTCATAAATACTAGAAATAACTGTATGATTACAGATGAAACTTGTACAATAAAATAAATACCACCAGCAGAATGAGTCTTTTTTCCTGACCAACTGTCAAGTCCATCTATTGAAATGTTTACCTTGTTCATTTTGTTGGCAGCATAATTTGATGCCACAGCCCTCTAGAGATAGATTTACCGAAGATAGTGATGAACTTGTGATAGAGGACGAAACAGAGAGAGTGTCACTTACTGGTAACATACAAGTTGGAACATGTGTAACAGGTATTTTGGCAATCACACACTCACACAGATTTCCTTCATCTATCATTCCAGAATTGTCACAGACCATAGATCATTGACAACAATAATAAACAATGAATGAACTAAAACAGAGAACTAATTCTACCAATGCATCAGAACACCTAGATCACAATTGACTCACACTACTTGAGTCAGCCATAAACATCACAGCAAAACTTACCTTGATGATCATACCTAACTGACAAAGAACTTCTCATGACTCTGATGATGACTTCCACTCAGTTTGTCCAAGCAGCAGTCACTGTCAACATTAAAGCCCTTTACAGGATTACTGTTGTTGCTTTGATCTGACCACGTGACCAACAGTACTTCTAGACTCCAATCATTAACTATTTTGAGTTTTTACTAATGGTTATTTGTTAATTTCAGGAAGTTTAGTAGCACTCTGTGGTTGTACAATTGACAGTGGTAAATTTGCTGTTGAAGATTATTGTTTCAGTGGCCTTCCTTACCAAACTGTACCAAACCTTGATCAACATTTGTCCAAGGGTGAAGATTGGTGAGATAGTTTCTTTGAAGTTTTCTCTCTTGCCTTATTTGCTTTTGTCATACTCATTCATGAGATATATATTTATTAACAAAGGATGACTTTAAGAAAGCCTAAGCTCTTTAAGTAATTGTTATGCTGACCAACTTAAAACTTTCTTTTACTTCCTTATAGCTTCCTAGTGTGAGTTGTGTGGTAGGGCTGGTCACTAAAATGATTATAATTATCTTGATGGTAGATTTTTTAATGAGTCTGTATAGAGGTATATCTGAGAGCTTAATTTCTTTTTCATTTTAAGTTATGTTGCTTTTATCTCTGGTCTTGGATTTGGTGATAAAAGTCAGGATTTACTCAGCCTTCAGCTTTTTTCTGATTTGGTGATTGGAGAGCTTGGTTGTGTACAGGTGAGATTTGTTTCATATTTAGAGTAAGATTATTTACCAAAATGAAGAAAGACCTCTGGAAGCGATCTCATGGCCACTCTCTTGGTATGGCATACAGCCAGCTGAATCATATTGGTTATGGCTTGGGAAGGAATGAATTGTTAACCTTTGAAGAAAAGTTTATCCCATAAGGCTTCATTGTAGAGAGTAACTTAACTTGGTACTCATAAGAAATGCACTCCGGCAGACTGTACTTCAAATAATGATTTTTGCCAGAAAGTTTCTTTGTTTGTATCACTTGTATCACTTTTTTCAAAATATTTTCCTTTTGGATGTATTTGTGCCTTGATAGAGACCCTCTTACTTAAGGTTATGACCCAAAATTGAGACCCTAATGGTCATACCAGATTTTAGTGACCTCCACTTATAATTTACTGCATAGGCTTGAAATTTAAGATGATCACTTGCTGGAAATTAATTTTACTTTGTAACCCATTGAATAACTAGGATCAAGAATCTTGTGCAAAGATAAGCCGAGTTATCATTGCTGGAAATTCCTTGAGCCACTATACACTTAATAAAGACAGTGAAGCAAAGGTACGCTATTTACAACTTTTTGCCATTCTTGTCTTCTCTGTGTTTGATGTAGTATGAATTATTTTCCATCAGCTTATGATTAACAGTTTTTTATAATGAAGAGAGTGTTATGGGGATTTGCATATTTATAATTTAGATTATTGCACTTGTGACAAACAGTACATTAAAACATGACTGTTCCCAACAGGCAAAGTATTTGACTAGAAATACTGAGGCTGGTAGTGTGGAGGCTATGAAGAGGTTGGATGAATTTGTAATGCGACTGGCTGTAAGTAATGCAGAATGTTTCTGAAGTTAAGATTTTGAAATCTTACCATGTGAATTGTGGTTTTCTGAATAATATTGAACACGAATGAACAATATGGTGAATTAATTGACATTTCCATCACTAGTCATGTGTTCCAGTAGACATAATGCCTGGGGAGTTTGATCCTGCTAATCACACAGTGCCACAGCAACCTTTTCATCGCTGCATGTTTCCCCAAGCAGCTGCTTATCCAACATTTCAAAGTGTGACCAACCCATATGAAGCTGTAATTGGTGGACTAAGGTAACGTTTTCCACAGAGTACAACCTGCAGTCTGTCCTGTAACTGCATGGTTGGGTAAAGTAGGGAAATTTATATGTATGTATAACCCTATATAAAGATTAGAAAGTTGACCAGGACCTATTGATAGAGGTTTTTGTGATTTAAATCATTTATGATCATGAAAGAAACTCCTTATGAACTTAATTTTTGTGGCAGTTTGCTTGAATTATTTTCATTTTAAAACTATATTTGCAGAATCCTTGGAACCTCAGGACAAAATGTTCAAGACATTCACAGGGTTTCAACATTTGAAGATGGTTTGGACATTCTAGAACACAGCATGAATTGGGGTCACATTGCACCCACAGCTCCAGACACCTTAGGTAGTTGTCTGAGGAATTCACTTCCTTTTTATGCTAAAGCAAAACTGGAGGCTTGGGGAGAACAGGGGGAGTGTTGGTTCAAACAGTTTTTTTGCACTGGGTATTTACACAAGGTCAAACCTCAATCATGGGTTTATGCAATCAATGGGCCTTGGGCTTTCTCTATACGAGGGTTGTTTTGATGAAATAAATGTCCTTCTGCTGTAAGCTTTTGGCCCTCTTGATGCTCAAGGATACAGGACAAAAAAATAAAGTTGGACCAAGGCTGGTAGGGTGGTGACCTCCTAAATGAACAAAACAAACAAAGAGGGTTGAAGATAAGAAACAGCACACATTGTGTTGTAGAGCTGTGTTTAACAGGGGCTGTCACAGATCAATATCAGTATCTAGGAAACTGCCAACCTACCCCTCCCCTAACTCAACATTAACCCTAACTTGTTATCAATTGACTGGTGTTGAGTTAGGGGAGGGTAGATGGGCAGTTGCCCAGATACTGCTATTGATCTGCTGTCACCATGATGGAGAATCAATAACTTAGTGCTTGGTGCACAGGATTCCTGATTAGAAATATACATGTTCAAGCACCGAGTCTTTTTCTTCTGTTTCTGGACTTACCAGCAAGTGCTCATCAAAGGTATTCTCAGCAATGGTGATTAGCTTTTTTGTGGCCATTTGCCATTTTCACACTTCTTTTTTCAGGGTGTTACCCATACTATGAGAAGGATCCTTTTATTTTGGAGAAATGTCCACATGTGTACTTCGTTGGCAATCAACACAAGTATGCAAGCAAATTTATCCATGGTAAGCATGCAAGTAACAATGAATTGATCAAAGAGAAGAATTACTTTATTCAGCGTTGATTTTAATTTATAGTTACTGTCTCTCTTTAGGTGAAAATGGTCAGAAAGTGTTGTTGGTGACAGTTCCTGCCTTCTCCAGTACAAAGACATGTGTGATGCTTAATTTAAGAACACTAACCTGCCACCCAATGAGCTTTTCTGCTCTTCCATCAACAGTAAATGTTAAGGCATCAATTAAAGCACAGATGGAAATTTAACTGTAACCAAAAGTGGTTCTAGCATTTAGACATTGTGTTGTTACCACTGTTTAGAAAAAGAACAATCAAGTCATGGGATAGTACCTACTTTGTACAAAATTAAGTTTGTGCTGTGTTTCCTCGTTACAGACTGAAAAATAAACTAATTCAATTTGCAGAAATTAAGTCAAGGTTTGCTTCAGTTCCCATATCCATATACCTTGTGCATACAATAGAATTTTCCTCACCCTTTAGTGTGCATTGGTGTATCAAGCATTTCATTGTCAGGTTTGTGATCTATAAGTGGATTTAAAGGCATCCATTGTGAACCTTAGATTCCACAACTTCTGCAGGCAGCATACTGTAATAAATGAACAGACTTTTGCCTTAATGTATAAGACAATTTTCCTTGCTTCTGAAGTTCAATTTTGCTCAGTTAAAGAGGGGACCATAGCCTCTTTCAGCACTACCCTCATCTGAAGGAAAAGAGTTAATTAGGTTTAGTGATTGATGCAACATTTAAGGTTCTAGAGCAAAGGACATAGTCCCATACAAAAGAGTGTATGAATGGATTGTGTGATGTGGAAAAATGAAGGGGAAAATAGGGCAAGAAAATCCATTCAAATCAGTTCAGTGAGTTTGGCGAAACAAGATACACAGATATTAAGATAGATATAAAGTGGATGAGACAGTTGTACAAAGCAACCTTGACAGAGAAAAAGATTTCAAATTTTATTCAATTTAATTCCCAAATTTACTAGAATTTAGTTCAGAGCAGCTTCTATTTTAATCCTAACACAAAAAGTACTCCAATAGAGCACATATTAAACATTTCTCTGACAGTAACACAGAATAACTTTAGTGTACAGCCATCTTACATTTGCATTAAGTAAATATGTCTCTAATGTAAATTATTTCCAAAATTAGAATCTTTGTAACTGAGGTCATTAATCAGATCTCAATAATATTATTCTAACTATCTTCAACAAATTTTAACATTAATGTAAAATATAACTTTCATCATAATAATCTAGAGACTTAGTACACCTTAACTACTAGTACAAGACTTCCCAATTAGTAATGAGCAAATTCAACTATGTCTCTAACATTTTTGCAAGAAGTGAGAGGCACTAACTTAAGGGGAATGCTTCATTGCATGATGCTAATTCTAATACATTAAACACCTAATAATCTCTTGTAAAGTCTTTACTTTGCAATATGTATGGACACAGTACTCTCAGTGAAAGAATATTAAAATAGAATAATAGTAACTTAGACTAAACTGTGCAATTTTTGACTAGTAATCAATCCATGGAGTGGTTCTAATAAATTGAACAATGCATCAGGGAAAAAAAGAAAATTAATGTAAGTCTTCTTAGAAAATAAAGAATAAAACAACATCAATTTAGAGACCTTTAGACACAAAAAGAGAAACATGAGATGAGAGTGATGAGAATTACTCAAACTTGGGCTGTAGTTGCTTAAAGGTTCACAATGTCATACAGCAATTAAATTGTAGGCAGTGGATAAAGCTGATTGTTTTGTTGTTGTTGTTATTATTATTATTATTATTATTATTACAGGTTCTAGATAAACAATTTTTAAAAGGTGGACACTGGTGTCCAAACTGGAATTAGGGTCAGAAAAATTTCATTAAGTGCAAATACAAACATACTGCATTGTATGCCAGATTGGAATTGATCTGCAAAAATGTACCAAACATAAAAATGATTAAAATTTTTGTGACAATCAGACTCGAGTATTTCAAGGAACTGCAATAAACAGGGATGATGAACCCAACCCTTGAATTCTTCCTAGCAAAAACAACCAACTACAATCATATTTTATACAGCATATGAATCTGCAGACAAATTTTGTTGCAATGCAAACTTAAAAATGAAAGGCAGCACTATTTGCTTCTGTTAGTTAGGAACATTGGTTATAAAAAAGATGCAACATGGTGGTGCAACAACTGAGCATGTCTTGGCAGGAAAAGCTTATGTCTACAACTAAGTAATGACACCACATTAAAAAGGATTAAGCTTGGATTTTGCTCAAAAAATACAATTTAACTGACTACCAAAAGAAAGAAACAACATATTAAACTTTTACAAATAGACATACGTGATGAAAGAATTTTCCTATTTAATATATTATTAAAGCAAATAGCTTTTACTAAGGGTTCATATTTAATGAAGATGAAATTTTACAAAATGACAGATACCCCATTCTCTCTTTTTGTTAATTGATGTGTTCAGATATAAGTCAATAAGCATGTTTGTGAAGTTTTAGTTTTGACTTCATTCTGAGAAATATTTGCTAAAAGCAACAGGGGACTTTTCCTGTGTTTTAATGGTCTCATCCAAACACTTGAGGTTGAAAGAATTCTTCTGTGTGTCAACAATCGACATAACTACCTAGAATTCCCCTAAACCCAAACCATTCCACAAAGATTATATTCCATCACTTATATATTAAACAGGGCTGTGTAAAACTGCAACCCCTGCTGCAGCCCGACATCTTGTCATAGGAACTACATCTTCCCATTGGTCATTTCTTGGATCATAGGCCTCCACTGTGTTAAGATATGAGGGACCATCAATACCTCCAACGGCATAAACCCAGCAACCATAGGTCATTACACAAACACCATCACGACATGAATTGAGAGGAGCAACTTCTATCCATGCATTCTTACGGGGTTCAAACATCTCAACTATGTCAAGCCTTGATGCACCATCAAAACCACCAATAGCATAGATGTAACCATCTAAAGCTGCAGCTCCAATCCCAGCCCTGGGCCGACTCATGGGGGGTAGAAGAGTCCATCTGTTTGTATGAGGATCATAGCATTCAATTGAGTTAAGGAATGAGACTCCATCGTTACCACCAATCACAAAGATGAGGTCTCCAAGCTGTGCCACTCCTGTTTGAACAAGAACTCTTATTATCCATAGCAACAATGGTCTATCTTGTATACACTTGACAATCTAGATACTATATCAAAAAGTTCAATATTTTGCATCTTGACACTAAATCAGCCAAATATTCATTAAATTAAACTTGAATGGATAATTAATACGAAATTTTCACCCTTTCTGGATGATCACAAACAACCATTGCAATAAAAGGAACTGTGAAGGAATCTGTTACATACCAGGGAAGCTGCGCGTAATATTTGTAGGTGCAACAAAACTCCAGATATCAACCAGTGGGTCATATCTTTCAACTGTTTTTAAACACGATCGCCCATCATAACCACCCATTGCATACATTGCTTCACCAAGAACACCAACTCCAACACCAGAGCGACTAGTATTAAGTGCCTTGACATACATCCACTGGTTTGTCTCTAATGAAAAGCGTTCCACTGTGCTCAAACGTGAATACCCATCTGAACCACCAACAGCATACAGGAAGCCTCCTAAACTTCCAGTACCAAGTTGTTGCCTTGGGACATTAAGTGGTGGGGCTTGCTGCCAAATGTTTGTTTGTAAACTGGTGATAAGGGAAAGAAATGACACAAATATTGTCTGCTAATCAACCATGCATGCATACAGCTTTAACCATGCACTTCCCATATTTGAGTAGAAGCTTTAATTTATCTGCACATTGCAGTAAGAGAACTATTTACAATTTAACGATCTTAAGAAGAGAACCAGTATATGAACCTGTTGGCCAATAAAAAGAAGAGGGAAAATTTTTTTTCATTTACATCCTTCAGACATGCCAGGGTGATTTTGATCACAACTCTCTCAAGGTGTAAATTTTACTTGGCTAGAAAATTATCTCCTCTTGAAGAATGCCAAAATTTTATCCTAAAAAAGACATTGTTCCAAATAATAAAGATCTGGTTTTAAAAGAGAAAGAACCTTTAATCCTGACTGTTCCAGCCTGTTTTGATAAATAAATGTTTCAGATATTCGGCTTTGCTCGAGTTGGAAGTTAATATTTTTACAATAAAAAACAAAAAAAGAAAAAAGAAAAACTAAAATATACAGCGGCTGTATATACAGACGCTGTTGAACTTGAGTTAAACTTTAACTTCAGATGAGTGCAATCAATCTTATCAAAGCGTACATGGGGTCAGCATCGGTTTGTTTGTCATGCAGTAGATGACTGGAACGCTCTCCCAGACGGCATTAGGAACATTTCCGATTTTTCAGTTTTTAGACGTCTTGTTAAAAACATGAAGTCTCTTCTATTGATTATACCTTTTTATCCTATTCTTGATAACCATATTTATATTTTCTGTTATCCTTACGTTAGATTTATGCAGGGCCTCACTGAAAACCACACTTTGTGACGTGGGCTCCCTGTCAAAAAAAAGATCTTATTATTATAATCAATAACTAAAAGGAAGTCGGTAACCTACCTGTAGCACTCCACTGTATTTGAAATAGTTTCCCCGGCTTCTTTTCCTCCAACCGCATATAATGTTCCCATCATAGATTTTCTGGGTTTCATACGATCTGTGCGAAACAGTCCTCGCTGCTCAGGTATCAGATGATACTTCTTCGCTTCATCCAATAAATCTCTACATTTCAAATTGGAGCGTATCAAGTTGTCTGCATCAATTCGGTCCAGGAGGTAATGTTTTGAAATCAAAGGCATTCGAACGAACTCTATCAAATGAGGGAGTTGTTTCACGCGATTGTTTAGGTCATGCTTTACCCAAGACATAACAGCTTCATACACTTCCTCTTCAGCAATTATGTTCAAGTCATCGCTTGAGACCACTTTCACCAGTAACTCACTCGGTAGCAAAGCATATTCCTCTGATTTCATAACATCCCGAAAGTTTTCCAACACAAAATTGTCCACAACTTCTAGGAAATTAGTACAGCCATGAGTTTCCGTAAATTTCCTGATTCCCAAGCAGTTCGAAGGATCCAACTGTGTTTCCAAAAATTGACAGCATAAATCTCGCACTTCGTGAAATTGCACCAACGATGCCGTTGACAATATGGTTTGTACATTTTCAACATTGACATCAAGCTTTCCCGTGTAAGCAAAATCCACTAACATTTGGATCACAGAGGCGTCTATATCTTTCATGGTAATAACTTTTTGTCGGCTCTCGACCAGATCGCTCGTAAACATGGCGTAGAAGTACGAACTGCAGGCTGCCAATACCGCCCTGTGAGTTGGAATATGTTCGTCTCCAATTTTAAGAACGACATCACACAGCTTAAGGCAATCTTTCCTGTGTTTGTTCATCGTTTCCAGAACGCGGACACTGTGTGACAAGGGCGAAAAAGGAGACGAAACATCCCAGTCCACAAGTCTTCCCGCGACATCCATGGTCCTGATTTGTTAGGAATGTCATCTAATTGTTTCTCGTCGTGGGTAGTAGGTTCGTGAGGCCTGGGCCTTAGTTTAAAGAGAGGTTCTGTGTGTCGTCGTTACACAACATTTTACACCACATATTCTAAGGTCAGATGTTTAGCCGCTGGCTCCTAACCACTCGGGACCACTCGTGCACACTCCGCCTAGTTTTTTTTCCGCGTTGAATGGATTAGTTCTTGTGCTAAATATTGCTATTACGACTATGAGACAGAATTTCTAATCACGTTACCTTACGCCGAGCTGAGGGGGGAATCCCTCCGTCAGTTGTTCAGATTTATAGAAAACGAGCTGCAGGCAAATATTGAAGGTAAGATAAGATATGCTCTTTTATTTACCATATTTGTGGGTCAGTGTCAGAGTTAAATTTCTCACATGGAATTTTTTATATTACTTCATCCAAAGATCCGACGAGAGTCATGTCCAGTTCACCCAAAGGAGGTTAGGAAATCAAACAACTCTTAAAGATAGAGTTCTTTTTATCCATCACGCGAGTTATAGCTTGCCCTGTGCATTAATGCTCTTATAAATAAACAAATATATGCAGCCTGCTTCAAACATAATGTGTTGTTCTTAATTATTTTACAAAGGAATTAATCCAGACGCATAATTGATTTCAGCTAAATGGTTGCTTCAGAAAATGAGAGATTTATTCCACTTTGATTTACACTAAAGAAGCTCTACTTTTAGTGAAGCTATGATTATCTAGACAGGTAGTAAAATTTGAGTTTCTTAATTTTCACTTTCTCCTATCAATTATCTTATCTTTTGGCCTCATGTCTGAGATGATATGCAAGATTTAGTGCAACATGCAAGGTACAAAATGATGGAATAGCTAAACATGCACTTTAGTAAAGTGCTCAATGGATGTTGAAATTTGATATTTATGGCCTAATTACTTACATTTGATACCTTCAATAATTACCATTACTTTTTAAAAATTATTTGTGCTCTGAAGTGTACTCTAATGCAGTCACAGCTGTGGGTTTTCTATGTTCTGTTTAAACTGGTATTCAGGTAGCAAACATATCATTTATGACCTTGTGTTTCATTAGTTTGGAAGTGTAGGCTGGAAAGTGCATTACATACAAGGTCATTCTGAAAATTGTTACCTGTGTAGTGAATCTGAAGTCTCACTTTGTTAATTACAGGAAAGAAAGGGAAAAAACAAAAGCCTAGTAAATTTGATTTTACAAAAAGTCATCCATCACCTACCACATCCCCATCGTAAGTGCTATTTAAGGTTTATTTTGCATTCTTGTGACACAGCATGTCCAAGTTGTTGCTAGCAAAGCCCGAATCAGATGTAGCAAATAATAATTCATTAGAGTTCACTAATTAATGATTAGTCAGCAGACCCTTAAAGGCTAGCCCTTGTTATTTTAGATAACAGATTGAATGATCATCTTTGCCTAGGTTAGGGTTAGAAGTTTTAACCCTTTAACTCTTAGATCAAATTTTTGCTCCTCACTGTCAACATAATTCTTATAATGTTAGTTCAGAGAATTAAGTATTGGATCAACTAATGATCCCTAAATTGATATTTTTCTTTATTCTCATTACTTGTGTGGTTGATAATGTATTAATATTGTAAGGAGAAATTCTCTCTTGGTCACTCATGGGAGTTAAAGGGTTGAACCAACTTCAGCATGTTTTATTTATTTTTGGATTAACTTAAACAATATTGATCAAAATATATTTGTTGGTAGATATTTATTGTTAGATTATAGAAGATCACCTCAAAAGTCAGCTATTTACTTTGAATAACTGAGTACTTGGTTCATCCTACCTAATTTTCAGCACCACTCCACCCAGGAATTTGAGTGATAAAGCTACACTTACTGTTAATGGCAAGGTTGGTACTTTGTCACTAATTGATCAACAGTCTAGAAGTTTTCTTGTTCTCTTTCTCTCTTTCTGTAAGTTATTATGAATATTCTCTAGGCAGGAAAATCTGAAATTGCATCATAATGGACACTACACAAGCAATTACTCAGTAAAATACCCCAAGGTATTAACAAAACAGAGGTAGTTTTTCTGACCATTTTATGGTACATCAGAGGTACACAATATTTCTTGTTCTTTTTATGCTTATTACAGGACTTTGAATGTAATGCAGATGATTTAAAGGAAATAAAGGAGCTAGGACATGGAGCATATGGTTTTGTTTACAAAATGCAACATCAACCAACAGGGTTTATAATGGCTGTCAAAGTAAGTGTAAAATACTTTTTCCAGTTTTAGAATAATTTTACTGAGGTTCCTCAGTAGTGTTCTTCAATCCTGCAATCTCAACTAAATTTTCCATTGCAATCCTGGCTGATTATACTGACCAATCCCAATTCTGACAAAAAATTCTTGTTTTAGTCCATTACCTAAACTCAAAAGGGCCTTTTTATTAGCTCTTGATATTCTTTACCAGCATTGATTCATTGAAGTCTCTAGTCACTGTAAGGCAAAAGTTTATCTCCTTTGACCAAAAATTTTGCTCGTTTTATTAGTTTTCAAATTTTTGCACAAATAACATTGGCTAGTCATGGTAACAAGTTCCTCTAATTCAACTTTAATAATAATTCTAATAATTTTATTTATCCTACAAAATTGATCAGCTAGTACCATAATAAAAGCTGGTATCAACCCATGTGTAGCTATATATAAAAAAAAAAACCCTTTAACTTCTATCTCAATAAATAATTCGTAAAAAAATTATTATAATACCTTGAAATATAAACCTAAAATATATTTAAATATATTTATATTTAAATAGTATATTTATATTATTTTAAATATAAATATTAAAATTTAAAATATCAATATGTATATATATATATATATATTTTTTTTTTTAATCAACAACTAGAAAAAAATCAACTAAAAATTAAACCTAAATTAGCAAGCTACAATGAAATTTAACATCTAAATCTCTAAAACAACCATATAACTCAGTCTTTAACCTCTTCAAAAAGTTTATATCTCTAATGTACTTAGTAAAACTATCTTCTGCAGCAGAATACTGAAAAATGGTTCGGCCAGTATTTGTTTTGACCTTGGGAAGATGCAATAAAGTCTTACGTAAATTTCTTTCATGAATATGAGACCTACAGTAAGATAATCTGCCAGTTGATCAGGGCAACTAATATTATGTACAATCTTAAAAGACAACATCTCAGATTTTGAAAAACCTACTGGGACCCTCTTTACTAATAATATGAATTTTTTTGTAATTTAATTTATTTTATTATCATCAGAGAATACGTGCCAATGTAAATTCAACAGAGCAGAAAAGGCTTTTGATGGATTTGGATGTGTCGATGAGAGTAACTGACTGCCCTTACACTGTACATTTTTATGGAGCACTGTTTAGAGAGGTATGACTCAAAGGGTAATACTTACATTTGACCTTAACAATTCCTGCTGCTCTGGAGTTTGTCTTTGTTATATTAGAACTGTCCAATTTGATTCATTTTGACAAATAGTGGACAATTCATTATGCCAGATGTTGTTAAATTAAATGAGAGGACCTATTTATTCACCAGGGAGATGTCTGGATTTGTATGGAGCTCATGAAAGTATCACTAGACAAACTTTACAAAAAAGTTTATGCCACTCCTGGCCGAAGGGTGCTTGAAGAAGTCCTACGGGAAATAGCCATTGCTGTAAGTTTTGACAGATTTACTCTCTCCTAAGCTATGCACAACATGGTTATTGTGAAGGCTGTGTTGTAATTGTAACTGGAGATATCAGAATTTTCTTTCAGATGATAAATTGCTGCTGTAACAGTCAATGTGCTGTCTATAACAGATATGGTATTCTTGTTGATAATTATTTTGATTGAGTTAGGAGCTTATAATAAATGATGGCGCTAAATTTGACACCACCCCCACCTGCCTCTTACAAGTACAAAAAAATTCATATTTGAAATAATTATGTTTTATTTACTGACACACAGATGGTCCATGCATTAAATTATCTTCACAGTAAACTGCATGTAATCCACAGAGGTAAGCACTTGATTTATCATTAGTTTTCCTTAATATTTTTTACCATATTTTTTTATTTTGATTAAAACACCAAAATGCTCTCCCATGTTTTCCTGCTATGATAGCCCCTTCAGAAAGTTGAAAGAACTTGTAATGAGAAAAGTTTGTTAATCATGAAGAAAGTGATAAACAGCTTTTCTTTAGAATATGTTACTTTGATTTTGGGTTAAGTTTTTGTAACAATAATGAGTGATTTACAATAATGTTTGTAGGAGATCAATTAAAGTTTTCTCTTGAGCCTATGGTCCTTGATTTTGTGGCAAAAGTAAACCTTCAGCATTTTGTCTTATTTTTCTGATTGACTGACCAGCATTGCTTATAATGGGTGTATAAAATAATCTTGGTGACAGAGATTAATGGTTATAGTAAAAATGTCTTGCTTAAGAATTCAGGACAGTGAGTATTTGACAAGGGGTTCAATGTGATCCCAAGTCAAGGACACTAACCATTATATTCCATTGTACCTCCCACCTGATGTAGATCATAAGGTGAGCAACAACAACTACACCACAATTTTAATAGGGTGCCAAATTACAATCATCAAAGATTGTATGCTCTTGTGGTTCAAAGAGTTAAACAAAAACTGAAATCACCACAGATTATTTTAATTGCTTTATTTATAGATGTGAAGCCTTCTAACATTTTAGTGGATGAAAAAGGAAATTTTAAACTGTGTGATTTTGGAATAAGTGGTCAGCTGGTAGACTCACTGGCAAAAACTGTTGATGCAGGATGCAAACCTTACATGGCAGTAAGTATTTTTAAAATCACAAGTCACTCAAGAAAATGATATGTGCCTAGATGAGTTGTTCAGGGGCTAAATATGATAAATATTGTGGATTATGACATTTTTCTAATTTCTTTTTTTAGCCTGAGAGAATCAACCCAGCCAAAAACATGGAAGGATATGATATTCGCTCTGACATTTGGAGCCTAGGAATCACTATGGTAACTTATACATACTAAGTCTTGTGCTTCCCCCAAATCAATGTGGTACCCAATACATAAGGATACTTGCTCTTCCCTGAAACACCACAGTACCCAACATTTAGTTTTACTAGCAGGTAAAACAATTGAAGAAAAAAAGCCTGAAGATTTTGTCGGGATTCGAACCTATACCACCCAGAAAGTGATTGTAGAGGCTCTATCCTGTTCTTTTAAACTTGGGATCAGATTTCTCTCTAGGATAGAAACAAACTAATTTTAAGTACCCAATAGCTACTTATGAGCAACAAATGAGAGGGATTGATTCAAGGATTCTAACTATGACTCCAAGGTTGTAAATAGTGGTCCTGTCTTTTACAGATAGAACTGGCAACTGGTAAATTTCCATACACTCAGTGGAAGACACCATTTGAGCAGCTGAAACAAGTTGTTCATGAGCCTTCACCAACTCTTCCTGATGGGGAACCATACTCGGATGAACTAAGAGATTTTGTTGTTCAATGGTAATTTTCAATTTTTGGCAAGCCATATAACACTTTTTAATTTACCCTTTCACGCTGGGATCTTAATCATAGTTTGATTCTCCCTACTGTTATTCATAAATAACTTTAATATCATTTGTGAGAATTAGTTATGAAATCAGTTCAACTATTTGATATTATTTGAGGTCTTTGTTCTCATCTCCTAAAACCATTGGCAATGGTTGGCTGTATGGTATTCAGGTTAATCAAAATGATCATTTAGTTAACAGGAGAAACTTCAGGGTTAATGTTGTTTTACCTTTAATTTGAATCTGCAGCTTACAGAAAGACTACAGTAAAAGGCCTAACTATGTCTCGCTCATGGTAAGTAGACATATCTTAACGTCAAAAATTGTTAAGACAGCCATATATTCTTAAAATTTTATTCACTTTGCATGCTGCATACTTGACTTTTTAGTGATCAAGGAATACATATTTTATAAACCTTTTGAGGTAATGGTTTTTTCATCATTTTGATAACTTTGTTAAATAAAAAACCATTAGTATGAAAGACATCACATGCTGTGGAAAAGTCATTAACAAGGTTTTTTCTTATAGTTGTTTTTTTTGCAAAATTGATATTTAAATTTGTTGCTACCTTCTAGTTATCTCAGAAAAAGACTAAATTATTTAGAATGTATTGACAGATAATATGATTGTAATTTGTTTGTAGTAATAATTCCTTTTCTATTTTACCTTGACCAGGAGCATAATTTTGTAAAAGGAAATGGAACAGATGGTAGTTTTGACACCCAAAGTTGGATAACACCCATATTGCAAGAACTGGAACAGTCAAGTTTATAGTGAAGGGAGACTGTTTTTTGTTTGTTTGTTAGTTTTTTTTTTTCTCTTATTCTCTGTTGTAAACTGGACAGAGTAAAAATAGCATTATTTGGCTCAGTTATTATGTGAAGGATTTTAAGAAGTACTTCCTTGTAATCCTTTTTTTTTTTAATTAAGAACTGTGGTATATAACATATATTGACTGGGAACATGAAAATGACTTATTGTAACAGAAAGGTGCATTTTGGATAAATCTGTCAAGATAATCCAATCTGCCAAATTTCAGATTCTCATGTCTATCCATTAAAAATGTTGATCAAAGCCAGTTTCTGGAGGCTAACAAAAAAATGATATGTACTATCACAGGCTTTACTGACACATTCTTTGAATGAGGTGAAAAAGGTCAAAGCAGTGGGAAAAGAGAGAGGTCTTTCTTGGTGGATTCCCTCTTCTTAAACCCTCTGATTTCTCAAAATTGGATTGGCACTGTACATTTTGGTTGATGTTTTGAATAGTTAGGGTTTTTTTGAAATTGAAAATACTGAACAAAAGATTCTTGATCTTGTTTCTTACACTTTGATACTAATATTTCCCAAATGTTCTCAAGCCATTGACACCAATTTTCAATGATTCTTTAAATTCTGTGTTAGGTATAATTTCCCTAATTCCCCTAAACCAATTCCAAATTACATGTGCTGGAAATATATTTTTTGTTATTTGATTGAAAAGGGTAAGAATATTCTTTCCATCTCCTTAACTTGGTTTTGAAATAATTTGAGGAAATTTTGTGAGTAGCTTTGAACTAGAAGGATCTTTTTGAACGACTTTCCAAAGGAAGGTAATTGGGAAGATTAGTTGTCTTCTTTCTTTCTAGTATAATACAAACTTTTAGACAGCCAAGATGCAATTGTTTTCCTTTTTGTGGTTTTAATTACTAAAACTTTCCCCAATTAAGAACAAATATTACGTTTTTAAGTCTTTTATTTGGTTTAGTACCCTCCTGCTAAATTCGGATGTTTAAATGGGAAGAATGGGGACTGCAATGGTTCCAGTTTTTTTACAAAGCAACCAGTAAATATAAAATTATCTTCACTTACCATGTGCAGCTATTAATGAGCAAACAAAAATAAATGCCATTGGTTAATTATTTTAGAAGAAAAGATAATATAGGGTAATCTCATACAACTCTTAACCCTAAGGCCTTATTGTGTGTAAATCTGCAGTGTATAATCTCAGTCACCATCACTTGGTGATAATGCTGTAATATCTTTTGTTAGTGAAACTATCAATTTTACCAGCCAGTTACTGGCATCAAATTTCATGAGTGACAGATTCTACCCTTTGTTAAGGTAAAGCTGTAATTTAAATGTTTCCAGTGAAAGAGAGTGCAAAATGAACATAGTACAGTTTTATAATTATTAGCTGCTGCCTTGCTTGATTCTTGGAACCATTTTCGTTGTTAAAAAACCCTTTCAGCCAATGATTCCATTCTGCTCTATTTGAAACCTGGTTGCCATCAGCAATATATTGGACGGTGGCGCGATTTTGAAATCATCAAAGGTATCCTTCAGTTTACGTTAAGTTATACCGTGAACCTTAATCCTGTTCTACCTCTCCCCTACGTCGTGCCAATTCGCAGAAGAACGACTACGTAATAACATATTGACCAATCAGGGACATTTCTTTAAAAAGCCACATGGGTGTACGTCACTAAAATTTGCTATTCGGATATCTCTTTGCCGGCGACCCTTGAAATTTTCGATCTCGAGCCCTACTGCTTCTCGTTTGATCTTATCTTCGACTTGGAAGGCCTTGCGAACCCATACATATTAACAAATCATGTCTCGTTTTGATAGAGGTCGCTCCTTTGATCCAGGGAGCCGTTCAGAGCGTAAAAGGTAAGGCAAACTGACCCAGATCCTTGTGCGCCATTCCCTCCTTTGCATTGTCGTTTCTAATTCACTGTTGTCTTCGCTGATTCTTGAGAGACAATTTCTGTGTCTTAGATCCCAAGGTATTTTTTTCATAATGGTTAATTAACCTTTGCACCGGTCATTTTGTAGTGCTTCTAGGCGAATTTGTGTAACATGAAATTCGCCTTTCACGAATGCCACATGCGATTTTTTCTCACAATGCAACAGGAATTTTGTTTTCGACGAGTTAGTAGTCGTCCTTTTGTCGGGATATCGTAGGTTAGGGTGATTTTGGCCGGGCCTGATATGCAAGTTGCAATCGATGGAGATAGTTGCAGCACTTGAAAAGTCTACCGTCAAGTTTAATGATGTAAACGTTCAAGAAAGTGTAGCGGTGTTTGAAAGGATAATGGACTAGGGGAGAGAGATCTTTTAATAATCATTTTTCAGCTTCCATAATCTTTTTTAGCTATTTAAGCTCAAGACATCGACACTTAAATAAAATTGTTATATTATGTCAAGCGACGGTTAACCTGTTTGTTGTCTCTAAACCTGAAGTGTAATGTATATAGTATTCAAAAGTTTCATGATTCGTTCGTATGGTTTTGTTTTCTAATATTGTTTTGTATTGAAGATGAACGAAGTTATTCTTGTATCCTTGTAGCTTTGGAGGTGGTGGGGGTGGTAGTAGAGGAAGTGGCCGAGGTGGTTTTGGTGGAGGATCATTCAGAGGGGGGGGTGGTGGAGGATTTGGTGGCAAAAAAGACAAGTTAAACAACAGCCCAGGACAGCATCTTAGAAAACCAAAGTGGGATCTAGATGCCCTGCCCAAATTTAAGAAGGATTTCTACCGAGAACATCCAAATGTGCAAAACAGATCCATGGTAAGAATGATTCCAAAATTTTCTCTGATTTACTTTGATTCAGTGTGTTAGTGACTTAATTTTCAAGAATCTGTGAAAGTTCATGAAGTTTGCAATAGTCACTTACACAGCAGACCTCCAGACAAATACAAGCCTCCCTTCATTGTTAATGGTAGTAAAGGTTTGTTGAACTTGATCCTTAATATTGTATATCCTTTATTAAACATTTTCAATAGAGCAGAGTTAAAACACCTCTTGATTTTGTAATTTTAGCAAGAAGTTGAGGAATACAGGAGACGTTCTCAGCTTACTGTTCAAGGGAGGAATGTCCCTAAGCCAGTAGTAACATTTGAAGAAGCTAGTTATCCAAGTAAGTGTTCTTGATTGGTTAAAATAAATAGTAGCTTTTAGGGCAGGCAGTGTGCACACTCTGATTGTGTTGCGTCATGGTTGTAATACAAAAAGTGAGTTATTTGTATCCTGACCTGGTTGAGTGAACACCTTTGGGTGGCAGCATGGTAGCGTGAATATGAGTGGAATGTAATGAGGATTCACTGTCTGTAGCCATTCCTTGAAAGGTTAAACAGTGTTTACAGGCCTGTGCAATTCCTGTTATTCCTCCATGAGGAATTTGACTCTTAGGAGGCGACTGACAAGATTCAGAAAGAATCGCAACTGCAGTCTTGCCTAAGAAACTACACAAATGGTAGCAGTTACATTCACAGCCAATGGCTGTGTGAATAACATTAAATTCAGAAAATACATTCTTAGACATGAGTTATTTATTAAACACATTACAGACACCTTCGAGACAGACACCTTTGAATACAAGAACTTTTTTTGTGTCATCCACCTGGCGTAAATATGGGATTTGTCAAAGAAGCCCTTTGCCTGCTAAGAACAAATTCATCATGCTCTACGTTTAAAAACGTGCAGAGTTTCTTAATATTCTTAAAGAATAGAGGATACTTTTATCAAGGTTGTAAGAAACATATCTCCAAAGTCATTTTCTGCAGGAGAGAAAAAACAACAGATGCACATAGGAGAAAATTTATATTGCCTTTTGTAATAGCAATCCTACAGAGGGGGAAATGGCACTTTAAAACTAATCCTTATTATCACATCCCAAAGGAAAATCATTAAAAGATATCCTCATAACAGCTTAACTTTGAGGGCAGAAGATTTTAAAGCTCTAGTAAACAGCAAGAGTTGCACAAGCCTATCAAGTTTATATAAGTTTTCCAGCTTACCCGGCATGTTGCCTTGCACACTGTAGAGTTATTTATTGGTCAAGGGATTCCTTTCACTGTGCCAATTCAACTGTCCTTCATTCAATGATCATGATAAAAGATTTACCATACAACACTTGCCAGTGGTTAATTTGCTTTTACTTAGGAAAGTAGATTTACAACATGATTGAATATATATAGGAAATGTCCTTACAATAGTAATGCTGTAACGCAATACACTAAACTCAACAATAGGCCTTTTGCGGCCATAACCAGTCTCAAACACAATCACTTAAAATGCATAAAACACATGTACCGCTGGAGAGCATTTAAGAGCTTTTAAGAGCATTTAGTCAGCTGTTAAAGAAAGATGGAAGTGGCCATTCAAATCTTTGAAGGGCTTCAAACTACGACGTACATCAAATTTGACCTTCTCAAAAGCCAGTCTTAAGTTACATACTAAAAAACATTGATTGCATTTGTACTTGAGAAGCATTGAATATGTGACAAATGCATACCAAAAATACTTCTGCAAATTCAGAATCAATCAAATTTCATTCACCTATGGTGAAAGAAAAAAGGAACAGCCAACTTATACAGAACCTTCAGCCAATTTCTGTGGCTTTTACTGTCATATTGAAAATAAAACTACCACGATGCAACACAACAGGAGTGTGCACACTGCCTGATTTCACGGTAGTAGTTCAAGGGTTAGCATCATTTTATTCTGACAAATTATTTTCTCCCTCAATGTTAGTACTTTAAGTTTTTGAAATTTATTTTTTTAAAAAAACTTTCTTCCATCAGTTAAGTGTGCTTTAGACTTTTCTGGAAAGTTTTTACTTTAAGCATGACTGCAACATATTGAAATATGTTGTTCATTTTGTCTCAAACATGAGTTAAAGAACAAATTTGAGTGCTCAGCAAGGAATCAAACCCTAGACCTTTGAATGGGAGAGGGTTTGGCTGTAGTTGGTATTTAGTGTTAATTGCTTTCTAACACTAAAATTAACAACCTGCTCTCTTCAGATAATATCATGGATACAATAAGAAGTGAAGGATTCCAAGAACCAACAGTAATTCAAGCCCAGGTATTCTTAGATATTTCAAAAACTCATTAATAATTCATAAGCCCATTAACCTATCAAATGGTAGATAATACATCACATGCAGTGACTTTATATCGATAAACCTCATCCTTATTAGTATGCGGTGTTTTATCAGATATAAAAACACTTATGAATATTAATTAATTATCAACACAGAAACTGACACAACAAATGGTGGGAACATATTTAATGTTCTTTCAACAAATTTCACACAGTAAATTTACTTTTGCACCAAATTAATAGTACAGTTGTGAAATACACATCTGGAAAAATTCTCTATTCCATTAGTACAGTAATCTGGTAAAGGCATATTAGACAATACATCATCTTGATGTATCATCATCTTGATGTATCATCATCTTGATGTATCATCATCTTGATGTATCATCATCTTGATGTATCATCATCTTGATGTATCATCATCTTGATGTATCATCATCTTGATGTATCATCATCTTGATGTATCATCTTGATACATCATCTTAGCTCTGGAACAGGACGCCATGTCCTCTTCGGTTAGTAGAAGAAAAGTACAAAACACATGTGAGATTTGATTTTCTTGCATACTAATTTAATCCCTATTGTTTTTCTCGTATGCTAATTTCTAACGTTCACAAAAGCATAATTGTTATGAACTCTCTTGACACACACTTTTCCAAGAATGTTTTTGAAGCCGTTCAAAAAACTTGCAGCACGTGTTTTATCCTGCTCGTTTTTTAAACATTACATAAACAATAACCTCTATTTGGCACAAAAGTATGCACAGATGTTTGTCCATGAACATTATCTGTTCCAAGATGTGAACAGTTTATTGAGAATGAAGCCAGAGGAAAAGTGGGAGCTTGGAGGAAGGGCAAATATACAAGCATAGTTTTGCACAAGATAGAGGCTTTTGTGTTTTTCCAAGTATTTTACAATAGGTAAAAGAATTGTTTATGAACAGCTTACTGTTTGTTGCATGGAAAGTTTTCTTTTGATTTTTGTTTTTTCCAGTACAACTTAATGAACAAACAAATATTCCTCCCTTCTGTAACAACCATAAAATGCTCTCTCATCTTGAATTATATTTCAAACAAAGAATTATCATAGTGGACATAAGGTTTGAAAGTCGGGGAATATCACTCGGATGATATCCTCAGTTATCCTCCAGTTTTAGTGGGGAACTATTCGGTCATGTAATGCACTTAAACCAATCATGCACAATCAAAATATTTGATGGATCATAAACATATATATGCAGTACTGCCTGTGTGTACTCTAGCACCTAGATGAACACTCAGTCCCTGTGATTTGGGGAATTTTTATGCATATTTCTTGTGTGTGTGGTTATCTACATGCAGTAGAAATTATACATATGCAATGTCTACACCCAAATGCAATTTTAAGTCATTTTTTGGCATTCAGTACATCCATATGCATGTGCTCTTTCCCATGGAAGTAATTGCTGTGGGAATCTGTATCTGCAGGGCGTGAAATTAATTTTTTTTTCTGATAGCCACTTGGCTCCTAAATTTTTCAAAGTGGTAGCCAATTCAAAAAAGTTAGTCCCCATTTTTAAAGACAAACAAGACCTTTTTTTACACTGTCACTGTTCTAGATAGACCTTTCAAAATTAAGTTAGGAAAAAGATCTTCAATGTGCTACAAAGTGGACACTAGGATGGGTAACCAGTCAACTCGCCGATGGACCAACTCGCCGACGCCAACTCGCCGACGTATAAAATCGAGTAGAGACGTCGGCGAGTTGGTCGTCAATCCAATACAACTTATTAGAAGTTAAACATACAGAGAAGTAAACGATATTTAGTAAAAAAACACTGGCGAACATTGGTGAACATCAAACAGAAGCTTAAACATCGGTGAACATTGGTGAACATCACCAATGACTATAACGAACGAGTTATTGTGCGACAACAACACCGTAAAGACTCATCTTGTCAATCGCTCAGATTTTTTAACGAAAACTTGGCTTTCTAGACGAGATCTTTAGTAAAATGCAATTATTTTTATTTGCAACAAAGTTTATAAGGATCTTAAGGCGAATAAAGCGAAGTAAACCTCACCAACGACTCTAACAGCTTAAGACGCGAACGAGTTATTGTGTGACAACAACACCGTTAAGACTCAGCATGTCAATCGCTCAGTTTTTTTAACGAAAACTTGGCTTTCTAGACAAGATCTTTAGTAAAAAGTATTTCTTTTTATTAGGCAATTACAGAGTAAGGTGTTTGGATTATGGGAGAAATATGAAAATGGTGAAAGAACAGCGGCCCAATTATTGAAATCGATGTCGAGATTAAACGGACCTACAAGAGCAGAGTAATTGCATGATATACATTACTTTCACATGTTCATCTGATCTTTATAATAAATGGAATTTTATCATTTTTATCGTAAATCAAATGTTCTCGATCATGAATAAATCTTTCTTTAAAGTTAAAAAAAAAACGTGGTTCCGCGTGGTTGCTATGGTTGTCACACAATAACTCGTTTGCGTCTGAAGCTGTTAGAGTCATTGGTGAGGTTTACTTAGCTTTATTCGCCTTACGATCCTTATAAACTTTGTTGCAAATAAAAAGAATTGCTTTTTACTAAAGATCTTGTCTAGAAAGCCAAGTTTTCGTTAAAAAATCTGAGCGATTGACATGATGAGTCTTAACGGTGTTGTTGTCACACAATAACTCGTTCGCGTCTGAAGCTGTTAGAGTCGTTGGTGAGGTTTACTTCGCTTTATTCGCCTCAAGATCTTATAAACTTTGTTGCAAATAAAAAGAAATACTTTTTACCAAAGATCTTGTCTAGAAAGCCAAGTTTTCGTTAAAAAATCTGACCGATTGTCATGATGAGTCTACAGTGTTGTTGTCATACAATAACTCGTTCGTATTTGAAGCTGTTAGAGTTATTGGTGATATTTACTTTACTTTATTCGCCTTGAGATCCTTATAAACTTCGTTGCAAATAAAAAGAATTGCTTTTTACTAAAGATCTTGACTAGAAAGCCAAGTTTCCTTTAAAATTTGACCGATTGTCATGATGAGTCTTTACGGTGTTGTTGTCACACAATAACTCGTTCGCGTCTTAAGCTGTTAGAGTCGTTGGTGATGTTTACTTCGCTTTATTCGCCTTAAGATCCTTATAAACTTTGTTGCAAATAAAAAGAAATGCTTTTTACTTAAGATCTCGTCTAGAGAGTTTTCGTTAAAAAATCTGAGCGATTGACATGATGAGTCTTTACGGTGTTGTTGTCGCATAATAACTCGTTCGCGTCTTAAGCTGTTATAGTCATTGGTGATGTTCACCAATGTTCACCGATATTTAAGCTTCTGTTTGATGTTCACCAATGTCCAATGTTTTTTTACTAAATATCGTTTAATTTTCTGTATGTTTAGCTTCTAATAAGTTGTATTAGATTGACGACCAACTCGCCGACGTCTCTACTCGATTTTATACGTCGGCGAGTTGGTGTCGACGAGTTGGTCCATCGGCGAGTTGACCGTAAACCCTAGGATGGATGATGTACAACGTTCAAGCTCAACTAAACCCAAGATGGCATCTAGTTATATATCAAGATACATGTGCTGCATTTTGGAAACAAACTTAATGAGGAAGTTTGCCACAGATTTATCTGTGCTAATCTTTTTTTCTCTATAACTCTAAGTAAAGTTACGATGAAGCATTCTAGTCACCAATTTGGCATCTAATTTTTAGGATTTGGTTGCCAAAGTGAAAAATTTAGTTACATTGGGGCCTGTATTAGGCGCAATTTCATGCCCTGTATTTCTATCTATGGGAGCCTGTATTTCACAATTTATTTAATTAATTTACTTTGAAAAATGGTAAAATCCTGTTGCATTCTTAATTACATACATACAGGTGCTTGTTGTGACATGCAGTATGCTTGTTTCAACCTTGCACTACATGGAGATTACATGTAATTCATCTAATGCTGCATTGTACAAGATCACTTCTGTATTTATTCATCAGTTGGGAGTTCTGTACTGGGAAAACTGTGCCCAAAGTCTTAGATACCATCCAGGTCCACAAATATTACCTAGTTATTTGTCTTGTTTGCTTTCTTTTAGGGTTGGCCAGTTGCACTAAGTGGAAGGGACCTTGTTGGAATTGCACAAACTGGATCAGGAAAAACTATCTCTGTAAGTTGTACTGATTCTTTGCAGTGTAAGAAATGCTAAATAATTGTGATCATTGTTTTTTACTTGTTATTGAATTGCATTGGTTAACTGCAATACCCTATTGTTTGCCTTCCTCAGTTCATTTTACCAGCAATAGTTCATATCAAGCACCAACCTCTTGTCCAGCGTGGAGAAGGTCCAGTGGTAAGATTATTTCATTAATGATTTGGAAGCTCTTTGTTGGAAGTTGAGATAAACCATGACCAGGAACTTTTTTTTAGAACTGTTGAAGTAGAATCAAAACTGATGAGTGTGATCTAAATAGTTTTTTTTTTTAACTTTCATTTTTGAAGCCATTTTAGTTTTGGAGACTTACTATAGAAAGGAAATTGCAAAGTCAGTGAATACAACTGATTAAAGAATATATTCTGTCAAAAGATATGCTAATTAGAGTACTAGCCATATGCCTATAACAGGGCATTTTGAAAGAACAAAACTTGACATTCCAGTTTCCTTTTTTGAGTATTCTTGGTTAGCAGTGGTTTATCTTTGCTAATACACATTGCTCAGTCAAATGGAAATGGCGCTGTTATTTTCCTATTAGGCTCTTGTCCTTTGTCCTACAAGAGAATTGGCACAGCAGGTGCAAACTGTGGCCTTCCAGTATGGTCGCAATACCAATGTCAAAAGTGTGTGCATCTATGGAGGGGCACCCAAGGGACCCCAAATTCGTGAGCTTGAAAAAGGTGAGGTAGCCATAACAACATATGCACTACTCAAAAGATTCTGGTGTTAATTCAAATTTTATGTTTCAGTAGCTGTGTTCTGAGAAGTATTAAACTACAGAAGTGTCAATCAAAGTTAATTTAATTTAGACTTAAAATTGAACTTCTGAATGTAGGACTTACTTGCTGGAAAGTTTGTCCAGAATAAAACTTTCCATTCAGGATGCCTGAATAAACTGAATTTCCTAAATCTCTCTTTGAAATGTACCAACTTAGTGAATAGTTAAAAGGTGTAAGTGTTTGTAGAGTCCCAGTTAGTGGGTTTTCATTCTTTTGCTGCTATGAACCTTGAGTGCTATCATCAATTCTTGTACCTGGGTTTAGGGTTAGCAACTTAGTTCCTGGTAATGATGTGTCCTCATCTTCTATGAAAATTTTTCCGGTTTACTGGAGACAGGGATGGGAGTCTTTGATTTATATTACCTCTACTATTCCTGGTTTCAGGGGTGGAGATATGTATTGCCACACCAGGAAGATTGATTGATATGTTGGAAGCTGGCAAAACAAACTTGCGACGCTGCACATTTCTGGTACTTGATGAAGCAGACAGGATGCTTGACATGGGCTTTGAACCACAGATCAGGACAATTGTTGAACAAACAAGACCAGACAGACAGACACTCATGTGGAGTGCTACATGGCCCAAGGAAGTGCAAGGGCTGGCGGCTGATTTCTTGCGGGACTGTGTTAACATCACAGTTGGCTCAGTGGGGCTCACTGCCAACCACAAAATCTTACAGATTGTGGATGTTTGTGATGAAACTGAAAAAGACTACAAGTAAGTTGAAAGTTTGTCTTTGCATAGGAAGTTCTAATTACCTGCAGATAAAAGTTTTTTCTGGAGATGAAGTTTGTTCATTTGTCTCACAATAGAGTCACTTTAGCAATCTACATCAAAAGTGACTACATCATGAGACAAACAAACAAAGTTTTTTCTGTCTTGCACACGAACTTTGAAATTTCTTTTTTGCAAATATTGATTTTATTGCTTTTTATCTGTGTGTAGAACTTAGAGAACAGGCTCTAAGTCATCTTTGCCCCCTATGTTTCTAATGGTATAAAATCAAGAGTAATAGTTGAACCATAATAGCTCAACTATAACGTGACTCACTAACACAATTTTTATTATTTTTACAAGGTTGATCAAGCTTTTGGAAGAGATAATGGGAGAGTCTGAAAACAAGGTATTCTTGTCGTTTATATATAGATTCGTAAAGGTGAAAGAATGTATCTGTGGGTTCTATTTTCCTCTCTTGTATTTCTATTAAATTTGTATGTTTATTGTAGTCACTCATTTTTACTGAGACAAAGAGAAGAGCAGATGAACTAACAAGAAGGATGCGTAGAGATGGGTATGTCTTGCTTTCTACATAATACATGTGGAAGGAGGTGTTATGTGATCGATTGAGCAGCTGATGAATTATAATGTCATTCCTGAAATTTTCATGTTGACAATTTTGAATTCCTCGTTACTGATGCTCTCTGCTAATGTGTAGTCTGCTATGTTTTAGTCTTTCCGGTTATATTTGTTCAATAATTACAATTATCTGTTTACTTCCCTTGATGTAGATGGCCAGCAATGTGCATTCATGGGGACAAATCACAGCCTGAAAGAGATTGGGTATTAAATGGTATGTGTGGCTTTAAGCCTTGATTAGGTGAATGAGGTGTGTCCCTGGGAGAGACACTAAACTTTTCTATTGCCTTCCTCCTTTCACTATTGTAAATAGGAACTGGAAAACTTTCAGGGAAACTTGATGGATTGCTGGGGATAGTCTGTGATGAATGTGCCTTCATTTAGGAGGGAAGCAACACTCCTTGTTGTTTCATGTTGTGGAACTGTAATTTGTCCTGTGGCTGCTAGGCATAAAGGTTGACTGGACAAAATTTTATTTTTGAATTAAAGAGCCAGGATAAATGCATTAAGAGTTAAAAGTATCCACATAATTTATTACATAAACCTGTCATGGAACTTAAAATGGAAAGGAATGTTTAGAAATGTTTGGGATATGGTTTAACAGCCCTCTCAGGACTAGATAACAAGTTGTGCTAGCTTAAATAGTGTATTTACAAATAAAATGAACCTTTTAGAGTTTAACTTCTTTGTCTTTTAAATTTCAGAGTTCAGGAAAGGTAATGCTCCTATTCTGGTTGCTACTGATGTTGCCTCCAGAGGACTAGGTTTGTATATGTTTTTCTTACTAGTTAACCAGCACAGTGAAAATTTTGGGTTTCTTTTTTTTTTACCTATGTTAATTAGCTATCTAATTAGTTTTATTACAGTGATAAAACATAAATGAATCTTCTGGAGTGTAGTGGCTTTTGTGTCGGTCTTTTTTTCAACTGTCTTATTTACTAACTCTACATTCTATTTTTTAATCCCAGAGTAGGATTATTCTTTTTAATCCGAGGGTTCATCATCCTTGCTGTGGTTACTGTTTTCCTTGATTGGAGGGAACTGTGCATGACCTTGGTTTGTCAGCTGAGCTGGAGGGAAAGGAGCAGTTTCAATAACTCCTTCTTTTTAAAGATGTTTAGCTTGCATAGATACCAGAATTTTCTTTCCATAAAAAGTGTAAAAAATAAATTTTACTTTGCAATCTTGTGGGCCACTGTCAGAAGCACTTATGCATACAGCTATAAAATATCCTACATCTCAGGAAATTTCTCAAGTTACAGAAACAACTGGCAAAATAGAATTTTCACAATAGGAGAACATTTATTGCTCCAGATACTTTTTAGTTTGCTGTGGTAAAAGTTTGTGTTCTGGTAGGAAAATATAGTGCCTCCTCTTTTTAGTTACTTGTGGTGGCAATTGCATTCATGAATAGCTATTGCTATCTAGAATGCTGGCGGCTGGTCTTATTTATCTGTGCTTCCATGAACATGAGACTAGGATCAAAGCTTGAATTTCAATTAAACTGTGTTGAAGAAAGAGCAAACAGTGGAGTTGTGTTTGATGGTTGTACAGATGGAGTTAGGTTCCACAGTAATGTAAACATTTGTGGGTCCTGGCAGATTCAGCTTTTGTTGCATAAATGTACTATCTGTACAACCTCAAGCTCTTAAGTCAAAGTCCCGTGCTCTGACTTACTATTTCCTTGAAAACAACTCCAGTGCTAAAACATCAAAGGCAACTTGCTGTCAGCTTAGTATTTATTTTCCATCCAAACAATTAATGAAGATGTCAATATTAATAAAGCACTGGGCTTTGACTTATAAGTTCAGTGCATTAGGTCAAAATTTCTCTGTTTTGTATACAGAAAGTCTCTTATGCACACGTTAATGTAACTAAAATGGAGTTAAAAAACATGCAGGTAAATTTACTAATTCTGTTGCACCTTATCCTATATCTTCTATGTTGTGTCGCAATGTAGTGCTGAATCAAAAGGGCCCACAAAGTTTGCATTCTGTTCACCTTAAGCAGCAGGCAGATATGCCTGCATTGCTTTTAATGTGTCAAAGAGAAACCCTCTTTTCTGTTCCTTCCCTCCCAATCATCTGGACGCGCTGAGTCATGGTTTGGTTCCTGCTTCAAGTGTAACCTGGTGAATATTTTTTTATGCCGGCTCCCAGAGCAGAAATGATAGCTCTAGTATTCAGGCAAGTTTGTTTGGAGAAGTACCAAATTGATGGTCAAATTGTATGTTTAGTATAGTTCTGCACTGCTTTGAAAACTGGTGGAAACTATTAGAATTGAAATGGGAATTGTGAACCATGTTAGTCTAGTTTGATCTTTTAAGTAAGAGTAGTCCTGAACTTGGCTTATGTTATAGTTATGACTGGTACAAGTTATTAAGTCATCTGTATGGTGCCAGGAGTTGTTGTCATCAATTAGTGGCATCATACAAATGTTGTCTTCACAACATTTACACATGAACAAACTAAACAAGGCAACCCATCAATTCTGACATAAAAACTGATCAATTAGGTGGACAGAAGTTTCTGGAGTCTTGTGCCAACCACATCACAGTAGAACTGACCAGGTGATTTCCACAGACAAGACTAATGATTCTTTCTTGACAAACAACTCTCAACTTTACTCTGGTGATGACTTAGTGCAGGTTGAAATGTCAGTCATCACTAGTGACAGCAGTTATTTTCAGGCCTACTCTTACTTGGACAATCAGACTACACAATTGTCTCTGTTGGGTTCAAACGATTTACTTCACATGAGTACTAGGAGCTCTTTTCTAATATCTTGTGAGAATTAGGATTAGGGAGCTGGCATTTGGTTTTGATGCCCTCTTTAACTGAAAGCTCATCTTAGTGTTCATTTCATGACAAGATGTTGATTCATTGCATTATATAGATATTTCCGACATCAAATTTGTCATCAATTTTGACTTCCCAAGTTGCTCAGAAGATTATGTGCATCGCATAGGAAGGACAGCAAGGTCTGATCGCACTGGGACCTCATACACTTTCTTCACTGTTGGAAATGCCAAGCAGGCTAAAGATTTAATTTCCATTTTGAAGGAAGCAAACCAACATGTTAACCCAAAGCTAATTGCACTTGCAGAACAAGCAAAGGGAATGTTTGGTAAAGGTAAGCAAGCCTACTGTACGTTGCTCCTCTGCTTAAATGTTGCCACATGTAGCTTACATGTCACTGATTAAAAGAGAGAGAAGTTTATTCTTTAAATAAGTAAAATGTTGGTCAGGTGGGTTATTTAGGCATGGTTTGGTTGTATTGTAAGGTTGGTGAACTATTTTTAAGTTACTTAGAAGACAACAGTAAATAAAACTCGTGTATTGTGTCGTCCATTTAACCAGGGGTTGTCAATGTGCCACTTATCCTATATTTCTTAAATATCACGCAATGAAGCCTTTCATATACTCTCCCCCTCCACTTCTCCCATGGTGCCACCTTGAACTTCCCAAATTTGGCACTAGATGTCCTTTAGTTTTTCTATTATTTTTCTTTAGGGCGAAGCCGTTTTCGTGACAAATCTGCACTGGGGAATAGTGGTCACTTTAACAGGAACAACTATGGGGATTCCCGCAGTGATTCAAGGAGTAGTACTGGAAGCAGATCAGGGGGACATTCAAGCTATTCAGGCGGAGGTCGGGGTTCCTCTGGCAGAGGTGGCAGTCACATGTCCAGTGCCAACAAGTCATTCAATTCCAACCGAAGTCAAGACTCTCGTGGGGTAAGGAGTCACTCACAACAGAATGGCTCATGGAACCATATGGGAACACAACAGCACAATATGATGGGAGGAGGAGGAGGAGGCTACAATAATTACAGCAATTCATATGCACACCAGGCACCTCCTCCACCTCCACCAGGTCCTCCTCCTTCCCACTCAAATCCACCCCAGCCTCTCATGCAACAGCAGCAGTACAACCAAACTACTACATACTCTCAGCCATCCTACCAAGCTTACCAGCAACAAGCTACAAATGCTGGGCAGGGACAAGTACAGCAGACTGCAGGGTGGTCTTAATCAAGAGCAAAGCTAAACCTACGTAACTTTCTACTGCTCTTCTTTGACATTTTATTGAATGATGGTTATTTGCTTTGAAATTAGTTTTCCTTTGATATCCACAAGTTCAGGCTGATGGGAACTCCATGTTCAGTTCTGATTTTAGCTTATCCTTTTCAGTTGCTATTTAGATTAATTTTTTTCTTATTAGAGGATAGTTCTGTGTATTAGAAAAATTACTCCATAAGCGTTTTAGAAGTAGACTGTAGACTTAAACATTGTCAAGGATCAAAATAAATTTTCAGTCAACTGTGATTTTGTTTTTTCAGTCTTTCTCCAAAAGGTTGAGCATTCAAGTTCAAGGGTTGGGATGTGTTTTGAAGTGAAATCTGCAACTGCCTCGTAATTTTCAGTTTTCACGTGAATGACATTGAACTTAACACTCATTTCCTTTTTCCCTTTTAAACATCTGGTTAGGGAGTGTAGGGGAGGGAATAACCGTTGAACTCCCATGAGTGACGCAGACAGAATTTCTCCTTAGAATATCAATACAATATCAAGCAGGCAAGTGATAAGAATAAAGAGAATTAATAATTGGGGATTATCAGTCGATCCAAGACCAAATTCTCCAAACAAACATCACAAGAACTATATGGTAGACAGTAAGTAGAATTACAAATGAAATCTTGGGGTTAAAGGGTTAAGGGGTGCTTACACCTAATCTTGAAAGTCAACTAAGTAATAATTTCACTTAAAAACTGTCGTCAACTAAACCTCTACAATTGTTTAAGAGAAAGAATGAGTGACATCGAGAACATCGATGATAAGTCATCGAGCGCAATTCCTAATTACAGAGTCAGGCTTACCAGTATACGGTGGTCATTGTTTAGAAATACATGTACTGCATCTATTGTGGATGTGAATTGCAAGGTTAATTGTGAACTTTGTCTTTCCCCGATATTTTAAATGTCATCGTTGGTTGTAGGAACGAATTTTGCAGCACTCAGTCCCTAGACTTGTTTAGGCACTTTGGTTCACCCAAGCTGCATGGGGGCTACAGGAGGCAAGGTTCTACCTGTAATGTCTCCGCCATTCACACAAGTCTTCTCTGGTCATCAGCATCACCATGATGCTGTTAATCTTGAGAACTGACCGTGAAATCCCTGGGAACGAGTTACGTAGGAATCTCTCCGAAATATCTGTAGATATTTTCAGAACCGGTTCAGACGATGGCTATAGCATCTGTGCCAAAGCTTTACTCTGCATGGTTTTGCCCTTTTGCACAAAGAGCTTGGATTGCTTTGGTAGCAAAAGGTGTAGAATTTGAGTACATAGAACAAGACCCTTACAACAAAACATCAGAATGGTTGACCATCAATCCTCGAGGAATGGTACCAGTTATTGTTCATACAGGCAAAACAATTTATGAAAGTTCAGTATGCATTGAGTATGTCGATGAAACATGGTCAACAGGGTCAAGACTGCTACCTGCAGATCCCTATTACAGAGCCCATGCAAGAATTTGGGGAGATTTTATTGGAAAGAAAATTGTTCCATCCTTTTATGCCCTCTTGATGAAACAAAACGAGTCTGAGCAAGAGGAGATTAAATCTCAATTGATGAGTCACTTACTTGAGTTTGTGAAAGCCATGGATATTAAAGGACCTTTCTTCCAGGGTGAAAAGTTGGGCTATGTTGACATCATGTTGGCTCCCCATGCAGTAAGGTTCTTTATTCTCAAGCATTATCGTTGCTTTGAAGTTCCTAAAAGTGAGGAGTTCAAAAGATTCCATATCTGGTGTGAAGCTGTAAGGAATGCCTCTGCTGTGAAGGTTACATTGCAAGATGAAAGCAAACTTTTAGATTCTTACAAAAGGTATGCAGATGCCAGTGCTACATCTCAAGTTGCTGATGCCATCAGAAAGGGAGGGACAATGCCTTAATCATCCTACTGGTATTTCACTTTGATCCCATCAGAAAGGAAAGGCCTAACCCTTAACCTTCTTATTTCACTTTGATCATGCACTGAGGCTGGAATTTTCAGAATTAAAGTCTTGCCCCATAAATCCATCTAATAGCTCTTGATATGTGTGTGCAGTAATGTTAATTATCTGTCATTGTAATGTAGATGGAAACCTTCTGCATACAGACCATGTAATTTTTTTTTACCTTCAAGGGAAAGTAGAAATGAACCTATTGGTTAAGCATTGCTTCATTACAACATGCCCAGGAGATGGTGCTTTCAGATCACTGGGTTAAGGGTAATCCTCAAAAAGACTGTTGAAGTCTTGACAGCCCAAGGAAGTCACCAACAGGGTCAGGTGACTCTCATGATGACTTGACTCTGGTGATTCCCTCTCCTCGGGTTCCCAAAACTTCAGTGTTTACCCTATCCTTTACCCTGTTTTTCTGTTTGTTAGTCAAATCCATGCGCTTAAGCACAATTATAATAGACGTGCCTAAACAGCAGAATCTTATCCACGCATCAAAATTTAATGGTATGAATAGGTTGGCAGGTGAAAAGATTTAACCCAAAGGTGACTAAGCCCTGAAAGATAAGTATTTTGGTTTGTTATGTGCTGTAACACTCTCAGGCCTCTGTTTCAAATGTATTTCAACTGATGATAAAATTGTCTTAAAACTAGAGAGCTTGCCTCATTTTTGTGTTGATCACAGTCAAGACAGATTACACTGTATTAACCCTTTAACTCCCAAGATCTGATTGTTAATTCTCCCCTCTAACTTCTACACATTTTCTTGGAAATAAGTTGCAAAAATTTGGAGTTAGATGAAGATAACAACTTCTAGCCAATACATTTGAGTATTAACATTATCTGTTTGCTGGATAGCGCACTGGATATTTTTAGTAGAAGTTACTTGTTAATCACTTTTGGGAGTTGAAAGGTTAAATCTCAACTCCACAATCTGAAGATAACTTCACATTTCAGAATTTCAAAAGTTAGACCTTACACATGCCAAAACTTACATGTATAGCAAATAAAAATAAATGTTCAATAAATTTTGTGGTTTATATTCTAGAGTACTTTCTTCTTTAGCTGTGAGTGGTCTGAGAATATCCCACAGAAAATATTGTAGAAGTTTAACACAGAATACATAGGTCTTAAAAAAGTCAAAAAATGTACCAGATGAATTTGTTACTCTACCTAATTCCTATTCTAAGCAACTAACAATATGTGAACTATGCTGGGATGAGAGTATGACACATACAAAGTTAAAGCTGACAGCCACGATTACAGGACTGGCAAAGTATTTTCAGTAACATTAAATTGCTGATCGTAGTAATAAGTGTTTTCTTTAACACCCATTCCTGTTGGTACATATAATTAAACATTTTCTTTTTCTCAGTCCAAAATTACACTATTTGTTGTGACACATCACCACCCAACCAAGAAAATATCCTCCTATTACTCTTTGAATGGATTTCTAAGGAATTGTTGACCCTTTGCGAACAGCATCTGCAAGCTCAGATTTGGCATTACCCTCAGCATAAGGCCTAGCATTTGCCAAAACCTTGTCTTTATTTGCCTGAACTGCTTTTACTGAAGGGTGATATATTACTGCTTCTGCCCATACATTATATCTGCTGTATTCTTCAGTCTGTGGAATTTTAAAGCCACGGTAATGTTCCAGAATGTACATCCTTGAAGCCCATGGTGCAAACATGATGTCAACATATCCAAGTTCCTTTCCTTGAAAAAAGGGGCCTGACTGATCCATTGCCTGGGAAAATTCCAATATGTTTTCTAAAAATATTTCTCGGTATTCATTTTGCTCTTCCCGAGACTGCTTCATAAGGAATTTGTAATATGGTGGAATAAGCTTCTTTATGATAAAATCTCCCCACATTCGTGCCTTAGCTCTCTGGTAAGGTTCTCGGGACAGTAGCCTTGGTGCGTTAGGCCAGGCCTCGTCAACGTATTCAATGCAAATATGGCTCTCATAGATTGACTTGCCATTGTGAACGATGCATGGTATTAATCCACGAGGGTTTATGGCTAGCCACTCAGCAGACTTGTTGTAAGGATCCTGCTCTACGTAATCAAAATCAATTTTTTTTGCTAACATTGAGATCCATGCTCTGTGTGCAAATGGACAGAACCAGGCACAGTACAGCTTCGGTTTGCTTTGTGTCATCATGCTGAAAATTGAATTAATACTGTTGATACGGTACAAAGCAACATTAAAATCAGACAAACAGAAAGCAGGGGTCTGGCGATGACTACAGTCAGCAGATCGTTGCTGTCTACTTCCAGTCGCGTTCAATTATTCTGTTTTATTCCGTACCAGTAGAGTAAAGAACAACCAAGTATAACCCTTGGACTTAACAACCGAGGTCTCTCAAAGGAATTTTAGCACCGGACGATTAAAAGAAAATTGCCCTTGTCGCGTACCCAATGCAGCGGACACGGGGTGTTGTGCACTGGAGTTTGGGGAGCGTCAACCACAGTGTAGGAATTGACAACACAAGTTGATTCAGCAACGTCTAGTGCTATCGTCTGACTATCATGCTAAAAAGGGGAAATTGCCATGTACAAGATCAACAAATGGGCTGAGACTAATTACAAAACAGGCGAGATCGAAAAGAAAAGGAAACTAAATACAACAGGCTAGGACTTACGTCTGATCCTGTCTTTACGGGCCTAGAGAAACTGCAACGTTACGTAACTGGAACAATCTTATGTAAAAATAACTCAGATCTTTCTCCGTCGATCTCCCAACTCCAACTAACACGATTCTTAAAGGGCGTACCACTATAAGGGTGTAGTTCACGCGTACAATTGCAAACTGGTTCATCAGGAATGCTAGCTAAGTAGGGAATTCAAACTATGAACAATAGTACGCTAAGAAAATTGGGGCGTAAGTTCGACAAAGAAACAAGACAGAACTTTTAAATCAAAACAAAACAATTACGTAATCAAAGTCTTCTTCGGACGTTCATTACAGCCCTCCTCTCAAAGTAATAACACAGTCTATTCTAGTTTCAGTCTGCTTCATATCAAAGTAAAACACTCTCACCTACCGTATCAAATCCTACACCGTATCAACTCCTACGCCAATGCGAAAGCTCTTCAGTAACAACTTAATACAGTAGTTTGCTCATAATTCGACAAGAACCCGATCCAAATTAAATTCTCAGAGGTGACCCAAAAAGCTGGAACGGTGGAACGGTGGAACGGCGGAACGGTGGGACGGTGGAACGGTGGAACGGTGGAACGGTGGAACGGTGGAACGGTGGAACGGTGGAACGGTGGAACGGTGGAACGGTGGAACGGTGGAACGGTGGAACGGTAGAACGGTGGAACGGTGGAACGGAACGGCGGAACGGCGGAGTGGCGGAGTGGCGGGATGGCGCCAAATCCTAAAACACGGAACGGCGAAAAATGATCCCAAATCCTAAAACACGGAACGGATGTCATGTTTTTAAAAACAATTTTTAGTTAATTTTTTAATTAATTTTTAAAATTTTCTAAAACCAAAAAATTTTCAAATTTGCAAAACTTCGCCTGTTCCTGCTCGTATGTTCGGCCAAGCCTTTATGGTCACTGGCCCCCGTATAGCCTCTAACTATGGTTTATAAATACAGCCATTTAGTTTCAACTTGTAAAACTCCCTGAAGAAGTATACGACAGTTATACGAAACGCGTAGGAGAGTAAAGAAGTTTTGCAGCTACTATGCTACCTCAATTAGCATTGGTAATTAGTCCCTAGGGATTTTGGATATAATAGATTGTTTTGTATCACTCCTTGTCACTTCACTTGAGGCCTTGGGCTGTGTACTGCTTGAAGCGTTCTATAACTTTTTTCGACGGATCAATCCGACATGGTGGAACAAGTTCCCCAGGCCGTTGCCGGTAGAGCGATAGCTCAAGTTGTTCAAAATCCTCAACCTGCTCAAGGCGAACCTGCCGTGGCGCAGCAAGCTCAGGACCAACCTTTGGCACAACAAGCTCAGAATCAAGAGGTATGCATCTTTTTCTGTTTCGGATACCATGTGGTTGATTATATTTCAGTGGCTAATTTTTATCGGTAGAGTTTAGATTTGGTTTACTTTCTGTAGATGTGAAATTGTGTCAGGCCTGCGGGGCCGTGAAAGTTTTTTCTTTGCCTGCGGGGCCGTTAAAGTTACTTGCCTGCGAGGCCGTGAAAGTTTTCTTTGCCTGCGGGGCCGTGAAAGTTTTTTCTTTGCCTGCGAGGCCGTGAGAGTTTTCTTTGCCTGCGGGGCTGTGAAAGTTTTCTTTGCCTGCGGGGTTGTGAAGTTTTCTTTGCCTGCGGGGCCGTGAAAGTTTTCTTTGTCTGCGTGGCCGTGAAAGTTTCTTTGCCTGCGGGGCTGTGCAGAAAGTTTTCCTTTGCCTGCGAGGCCGTTAAAGTTTTCGTCCCCTGTGGGGCCGTGTAGGAAGTTTTTTTTTTCTTTTGCCTGAGAGGCCGTTTGGATTTATTTGCCTGCGGGGCCGTGGAAGTTTCCTTTGCTTAGGAGGCCGAGAAATTTTCTTTGTCTTCGTAGCCGCGAAAGTTGCTTTGTCTGCGGGGCTGTTAAAGTTTTTTCTTTGCTTGCGAGGCCGTGGGTTTTTTCTTTGCTTGCGAGGTCGTGAAAGTTTCTTTGTCTGCACTGTCATTTAAAAATTTTTTGTTTGTGCTTCAGGGGTCGAAAATAGTTTCGGTATTTTGCTTTTTGGAATGAAATGCTTTATGTTCACCTTCGGTTGTGGTAGTGTGATGCTGGCGCGCAAGAATAAATTTTTTTTTCTCCTTTAGCCTTTATTGTTTTTGTGGCTTGAATTTTACTTTGTAGCCCCTCGTTTAAGAAATTGCTTGCTGATGTAGAAAGTTCTGTTGCCGTGCTTTGCTTCGTTGGACTGTGATGCCTGAGCATCAGTCGCCGTTCATTTGCTTGTGCAAGCTTATGTGTAGTAGCTTTTAGTTGTACGGTATGTAAAAAAAAAAAAACGAAAGACTGCTCTGCCGTTGTGTGTTTTTAAAACATTTTTTGGCCTGTGAGGCTAGGAGCGTTCATCGTTATTGCTGGAAGTTTGAGGTTTTGATAATTTAATTTAATTTTTATTTAATTTAATCTAACTTAATGTAATGTAATATTTCATAACTTGTAATCTAATCGGTGTTGTTCTTTTTCAGCCTGTATTATACTGTGCTTGATCAGTTATGAGATTAAGTAATGAAAAGAAAGGCAATGAATGGATCAGTGATTTTTTATCTTGCCTTTTGAATTCCGTTATATAGGAGGAGGGTGATCTTGCTCGTGTCTTAGAGAGACTTAAGAAGTTGGAAGATTCCCAAAAGAAATCTGTTGAATCAGTGTTGGAGGATTTACAGCACCTAATACGTTCTCCGTTGTTCCAGAAGGACCAGGCAATCGATTACCTAGTGAATCTGAAGATTGTGGCCAAGGAAACAAAACACGCGAAAGCTGGATTTTATTCTGCAGTGCTAACAGCAATGCAAAATAAAATGTGGGCCTCAAACATGCAATTTAAGCGCTATCTTGAAGCCCTCTTAGGAGATAAGGAGGATGAAGTGGTACTCAAGCGGATTGCTGCCGTAGATAAAGCGTTGCGAGTGCCTAGAGTTGGTGCAAATCGCTTCATGCCAAGGGGGAGAGGCAGGGATAGATCACAAGTCCAGTGTTTTCAGTGTGGCCTATATGGGCATTATCAGAGGTTCTGTTCCTCGCGTCCACAGCCTAAGAGGTCTCGCCTTTATAATCAAGGAGTTGAGGCACCTCAAAAATAATGAATGTATTGACAGGATTAAGGCGTTTTCCCAATGTTTTTTGATCAGTTTCCAGTATTTATGCCGTGTGTTCCTCGGCATTAAAGGCTCCCTTTTCATTGTGTCAATCGGTGTCTGTTGTTGTTTCAATTTTAATTCACTCTTGTAAGTTCTGGATCGGGGTAGAGTAGCTCCTGCTGGTTCATCACATATGGTGACCACCAGACGACCTGTTTTCAGGCGAATTGAGGCTGCTCCCTCCTGATCGGGAACCCCAGGTCTTCCCATAGGTGATCTCTCTTTTTGCCCTCTTTTCCTTAGATTTTGGGTGGTACTAAGCGTGAAGCTGCTGTGGATAACTTTTACGTTCTTACGGAATTTCAACTACAGACAACGGCAATTAAACCAAGAAACGAGACCCTATGGGTGGATATGACTGGGGTTCCCGTTCAGGGGGTGCGGCTGTGTGTTGGGAAAGTGTTATCTCATCTGGTAAGGTTCCGGATCTGGGGACTTTACATTTAAGGGATCCGGATTCCTTTGTGGCAGGTGGTCTTCACCGTAATTCAGCCGCCTGGGAGCTGGTACTTGAGGGTCATCCGTTGAGGAACTGTATTCTAGATTGGATTAGAAATAAAGTCGACATCTTAAGTTTTTCAAGACCTTTTGCGGGAGTTTTCAAGAGAGCTAAATATACGTCTACTGTTCCACCTAAGAAGATTTCCCGAATCATGTAAACTGTAAAAATTTTACGGAATTTATATCCAAGGAGATTCGGAATCGTGTTTTAACCGGCGCTGTTAGAGTCTGGGGGGTAGTGGGTGTCGATGATCCCCCCCATCTTGTGTTGCCACTCACAATTGAACCTACGAAGCCTCGACTTTGTATTAACGCGAGGTTTCTAAACCTTTGGATGAAAGATATGCCGTTTTCCCTGGATAAACTGAGTGAAGTGGCTAGGTATGTTTACCCCGGATCGTTCATGACCAAGTGCGACGACAAGTCCGGGTATGATCACGTGATGTTGACAGAGTCCTCGCAATCATACTTTGGGTTTAGTTTTGGTGGCCTGTGGTTTGTTTGTACGACTCTTCCGTTCGGATGGAAAATCTCCCCTTATGTTTATCATACCATTGGTCTGGCCGCCACAGGTTTCTTGAGAGCTCAAGGGATTCCTTGTTCTCTCTATATAGAAGATCGCTTAAATGGAGAGCTTTTGCGACCGACTGGGTCTTGGTCCATATTACCAGTGGACAGATCTTTGCAGTTCAGGTTGCCGGCAGCTACAGGTGCCATATTCGTTGTCCTTTCTGTGTTGGTTGATCTCGGTTATACCATTGGTATCAAGAAGTCGGTTCTTGTGCCGGTCACATCCCTGGGGTATTTGGGTCTGATCGTGGATTCCGTTCGACAATCGTTTTTGGTGCCGCGCCGTAAGATTGAGTCCTGGGCCTTAATTAGGGAGAAAATTTTTGCCTGCAAGGAAACTGTTTGGATCAAAACTTTACAACGATTTCAGGGGAAATGCATATCTTTCTCTTTGGCTGTTCCAGCTGCGAAATTGTTCATTAGAGAAATGAGTAGAGCGATCGCTTCTGGCTTGGATGATGGGCAAGTGTCTATGACCGACGCTTTGAGGGAGGAAATTTCGCATTGGCGTTACCTTGACGACTGGAAGGACACTCTTCCGTGGAGAGACGAGAAGTATGTGCGTATTGCGATTTCTACCGATGCGTCCGGTTATGGGTGGGGTTGTGCAGTTCATTCACCTTCGGATGATCAGATTTTTCGAGATTATTGGAGTCAAGAGGAACTGTGTCTCGATATTTCTACAAAGGAAATGTTAGCTTTGTTGTATGCTATTAAAGCTCTTCCTGACGGAATTAAGGATTGCCGAATTGATGCTTCTATTGACAGTATGGCGGTATTAGGTGCGTGGCAGGGGTCTCGCAGTAGGAGATCCCCCCAGTTAACGTCAGCTACAAAACGACTTTATTTTGCTCTATCTTCTCGTAATGTTCAGTTGAACTTATCCTATGTACCATCTAAGGAGATTATTGGAGTCAAGAGGAACTGTGTCTCGATATTTCTACAAAGGAAATGTTAGCTTTGTTGTATGCTATTAAAGCTCTTCCTGACGGAATTAAGGATTGCCGAATTGATGCTTCTATTGACAGTATGGCAGTATTAGGTGCGTGGCAGGGGTCTGGCAGTAGGAGATCCCCCCAGTTAACGTCAGCTACAAAACGACTTTATTTTGCTCTATCTTCTCGTAATGTTCAGTTGAACTTATCCTATGTACCATCTATGGAAAATGTGGCCGATTTTCCGTCTAGGACAATGTCACGTGTGGATTCCAAATTGTCAATGTCTGCTTTTGAGAGGGTCGATAAAGAGTTTGGTGGAGTTGAAGGTCATTCGTTTGACTTGATGTCTTTGGACTCAAATGTAATGAAGAACAAAGATGGGTTTTCCTTGCCGCATTTTACTCCTTTTCCAAGCCCAGACTCCAACGGTGTGAATGTCTTCAGTCAAGACTTGCGGGTTTTTCCGTCCATGTCCAATCCTTATGTCTTCCCGCCATTTTCTTTGATTGGTCCACTGTTGAAGTTTCTCTTGAGTTTTAAGATCCCGTTCACTATTGTGGTTCCAGAGTTTGTTCCTCATCGCTATTGGTGGGTTGAATTGAACGCAAGGTGTTCCGAGAAATTTTGTCTTGGTACACAGGGTGACTTGAGTGTTCTGCTATCCCCATCAAAGTCGGGTTATAGTCCAACACCTTGTCCCTTTTCTATGTGGGCGTTTCGCGTGTCTCGGTTCTAGGTGTAGAGTCGGGCTCATTGTTTGTTTCGTTTTTGTTCCCTACAGACATTGCCTAGAGTTCCGAAGTTATTCACTCCCTGCGTTGCGTGCCCACGATGCTCACATCCGAACGATGAGGATTTTAATTTCTGTCAGAAATGTGGTTATGTTAGACGTGCTACAATCCAAGGACCACAAAAGAAATTGGATATTGATGAAGGCGGCATTACCCAACGAGTACGCGAGTTGAATGAGCAACGTAGTTCGTCTCGTTATTCTAAACAGAAATCAGCTCTGGAATTGGAGTTTATAAATTTTCTGGGAAACTTGTCAGTCCCCAAGTCTGTCGTCAGCGCTTCCTTCGGATGTTATTGCGTTCCTTGTGTGGAAGGATGGAAAGGGAAGGACACGAGTTCATAGACAGGATTGTCACACCTGGGGAGGTAATGCGGGGCTAGATTGTGAGTGCCCTAAACGTTTGGCATTTGGGACTATAGATTCACTGATTGGCAAGTTGCGTGCTATATTTGCAGAGAGTGGTCGAGGCGCAGAATGGCAGTCTTTGTTAGGTGTAGGTAATCCAGCTTCTTGTAGGTCAGTTAAGAATTATTTGAGTAATGTGCGAGAAGAACAACTAAAGGCTAGGGTAACTCCACGCCAGGCAGAGCCTATCTTAGTGAACGATTTGTTGGTTATCTCTGAATTCATTAGAGCCCTTTTGTTGCATTCTTCGACTTTGCGCGCAATTCAGATTTTTATGTATGCCCGCGATCAGGCTTTATTTAAGGCATTATTTTTTGCTGGTGATAGAGCAGCTGATTTGTTACAAGTAAAAGTATCTGATGTTTTACGTTTCTCGGATAATTCTGGTTTGTTGTTCAATCATGTTTGGACAAAGTCTCTCAGGTCAGGTGACGCAAATGTGTTTGCCTTTAAGCGGGGTTCTAATCCTTTGATTTGTCCTGTCCGAGGTTTGGAAATGTATTTTGATGTGTGTAAGCTGTTACGTATTAACCTTGCGCCAGGTTTCCTTTTTCGCTCTATTTCAAAATCTGGCGGAGTTTGTTTCAGCCATTTGGAGTCTTCGGCGGCTCAAGCGCGATTGAGTTTTTATGTTTCCGCGCTAGTTGGGAAGTTATCTAGTAGTCATTTAACAGTTCATGGGTTTCGCAGTGGGGCGGCTGTATCTTTAGCATTGCGAAGCGTAAGTCTCAGTGAAATCATGGACCACATTGGCTGGAAATCTAGTAAGACGGCGCTTCACTATATCAAACTTAAGCAAGTAGTGAATCCAGCAGGTGCGGCGGCTAAACTAGCGGATCTCCCTTTACAAGCGGGGCAGGACTACAAACATCAGGATCATCTTGTGGGATTCTCCCAAGCTTTTTCATGAATTTATTTTATTGAATTTTTGAACTATTATAGTATAGGTTATTGTTAATGATTAGATATAGTATGTATTAAGTAAGGATTGGAAAGAGGATTAAAGAGTTCTTTGTGTTTCTTTTCTTAGGGAGTGTGATTGTTCATTTCATATGAGTGTGGGTGTAGGCTTGGGAAGGCCAGAGCGATTCTCCATACCTTATTACCATCTCATGAATAACAATTCCTAGGGAGAAATATTACACTATGCTAACTCAATTAGCATTGGTAATTAGTCCCTAGGGATTTTGGATGTAATAGATTGTTTTGTATCACTCCTTGTCACTTCACTTGAGGCCTTGGGCTGTGTTCTGCGCATCGAAGCGTTTTCCCACCCACCCCACCCCCGGTCGGATTGATCCGTCTCACCATCGCCCCTTCGCCTGGCTTGGGCTTTCCCGGCCAGAGCGATTCTCCATACCTTATTTCCATCTCATGAATAACAATTCCTAGGGAGAAATATTACACTATTCGCAGAGTGCTACTCTTTATGTTCAGTTTTAAAAAATTGTTTTAAAAAATTGTTTTAAAAAATTGTTAAAGAAATTGGTCCAGACTGCGAACAATTTCTGAGCCGCCGAAGGGAGCGAAGTCGAAAAACAAATATTGAAGCATCATTGCACAGGGTTCGATGTACACAGCTTTAAACTAAACAGTATGTTCACTTTTAATCCCTTGGGGTATTTTTGCTTCTTTGAGGAATAGACGCTTTTCCTTCTCGTCCTCACCTAATAGCTTTTTGATTACGACCTTCTCAAGACTGTTCTTCTCCACAAAAACCAAACCATAGGATCCTCGACCGATAGCCTCTTCTTTGTCTCGCAACTGCTCATGCGAATAATGGTAAACCATGACAATCCAGAGATCCCTCTTAATTACACTTCCCTTTCAGGTAGGGCAATTTAAACGCCATAGAGTTGACGATTTGTTCTGGACACCTGGTTGAGAAGAAATTCTCCAAAATCTTCTTAACGGCTACCTTCTGCTAAATTTCTTTTTTCTTTTCACGCCATTAGAAATTCTCATGCGCAGGACCCCCTGCAAACCTCTTCACCTTGTTTTACTCGAGGCCTAAAACTTATTCGTGAAAGAAGAAACGCTCGTATTAAAGTGGTTTACAACGCGAAAACGCAGCCATTTTTCGTGCATGATGGTTCATTATTATTCATACCACTCAGTAAAAGAGTGGCATGATGGTGTTTTGGCATTTGTTGCATTTCACCATTTTACCAATTCACCATTCCACCATTCCACCATTCCACCATTTCACCATTTCACCATTTCACCATTTCACCATTTCACCATTTTACCAATTCACCATTTCACCATTCGTCCTTTCGCCATTTTTTGCATTTCACCATTTCACCATTTCACCATTCCACCATTTTACCGTTTTACCATTTCACCATTTTACCGTTTTACCATTTTACCAATTCACCATTCCACTATTCCACCATTCCACCGTTCCACTATTCTACCGTTCCACTATTCTACCGTTCCACTATTATACCGTTCCACCATTCCACCGTTCCACCATTCCACCATTCTATCTTTCCATCGTTCCATCGTTCCATTGTTCTATCGTTCCACCGTTCCATCGTTCCATCGTTCCAGCTTTTCGGGTCACCCTTCCCAGAGGGCTTCGCAAGCCTATCATAAACATTGCGTTGCGTCATTTTGCTTAAGTAAAATTCTTTTGATTAATAACACTTTAAGAAAGATGCTTTCTTTCGTATGGGAGGAAAACTTTTAGCCTCCAGTGGTATAGAAACATGTTTGAAATATCTAAGCGCTTAGAACAAGCCAACCAAGCTGCAAATCCACAAGAACATTTGGAAGAGGAGCATGTGAAAGCTGGTCGCAACGCTGAAGTATCATTTGTGTCCGACCTGCGTTTGAAGAGCGGGCTTGACAAATCAAATTTGTTTTGCTGCTTAAGGATTCCAGACAGATATAAAGCACGGAAACGAGAAATCGATGTAGTGGTTCTAACCGCAGATGGAATATTTTGTATTGAGGTGAAATATTGGTCCGGCACTATAACGAGAAGTGAAGACGGCTCAAAATGGATCCAGACGAGAACGAAGCAGATCGCGACAAACTCCTTCACTACTAACCAAATTGAACACAAAAATAGCGCCACAGAGACTGAAGCTAAGGCTCGTCTTCTGAGAGATTATTTAAGTAGAAAAGAGGTTTACGTTGCAGAGAATCTGTTCCACAGCCGAGTCGTTTTCTGTAACGGAAACGCTGAGCTAGATGAACAAATAGCAAACAATAGCGTTGTAGTTAAACCGAGTGCCGATCATGACAAATTCATTGAAAGCTTTAGTCGCGGCTTCTTTCAAAGTTTGTCAGAATCAGTCGTGCCATCCTGGATTTCAGGAAAACTGTCCTATTCACAGATGCATCAGATCAGAAATGTTCTGTCCACGACAGGAACTTGGGATATAATTCATTTGAACGGAGGGAGACAGCTTTACGGGGATTTGAAAGAATGCGCGGAGGTTTCTCTCGATCGGAGGAAGTGTGAGGCGTTAGTGTTTTCGCATCAGAGAAGTCGTGTGTTGGGTATGACGTGGGCTTTATTTGGCTACAGTCCACAAGTCTATGTATCCTTGATCGAGCGGGGTGGAAGCGGATTGTTGTGGAACTCCTATTGTGCCACTTTGAAAATACCGCACAACACTGATGTTATTTTCCGAATTTGCGGAGATGAAGTAGATTCAAAGATCCCAGCCAACGAGATTGAAAGGATATCTATCAGCATCTGAAAGAAACGTACAGAATATTTGCGGAATAGTTTTTTTGAGACGAGAAATTGTTAGAATAAGAAAAAAAGTGGAATTAACTACAAAAGTTGATTTGCGGAAGCAAAGTTATCCACGCGGTTGCGTCTGTGCAAAGCGTCATTTTTAGCCCGCCTTCGGGAAAGGTCATTGGTAATGTTCAGTTACGCATATAACCCTACTCACTGATACTTTTGGTAATTAAAAGGATCCTTCCACAGAACAAAATAATCCAAGTGTGATGAATGACTTTGTAAATGTCGTACTGTTGATGATAAGTGCCTCATTCTATATCAGCAGGTGTCATCAGTGGTAATTGCGTGTGCTTGCGTGTGTGTGGAAGGGTTTCTGAAACTGGAGCTACCAAATGTTGTAAGGAGTATACGCAAGACTTTTTCAAATCCAGTTTGAAATTCCTATTACCAGTTGGTCCTTCTAGTTCCTCTCAAAGTGAGTGTTCTCTAGCTATGAAGGACCCCAAAACTCTGCAACATGAGACATGGTTAGATGCTACTCTTGTTTAAATATTTAATGATTGTAACCGAGAAGTTACAATTTATAGACCCAACATTTCAACACTCCTGTCTAGTGTCTTCATCAGGGGTGACCTAATTGTTGCAACAAGAGGTCCTTTTAGATGCTCATGAATAAGCTGCCTTTTTTCCTGACTAAGTGTAAATAGGCATCATTTAGTAAGCTGCCATCATCACGATTTAAGGAGTGTGGGCTGAGTTGATATGCCAAGCTTCCAAACAAAGGCGCTGGTGGTAACGTCCATCAGTGGTGATAATTTTAGACTTATCCCACCCAATAATATGGTTAGTTGGGCATGTGTGCTCTGAAAAAGCTAAATTTCTTTTTTGCAAAAGAAGACCCTACTATGGTGTAAATGAAATTACCTCCATTTATGTATCACAATAGCAAGATGTAATATATGTATTTGAATTGACAGTTAAGCCTCTTTGTTAGAAATTAACTTCACAACAGTTCTCTCATTGGGTTTAGTTTGTATCTAAGCTATTTGGCCAAATAATAATAACAGTAGAGTTACTGGCCTAGTATCATTACAATAATTATTGGTAGACCCCTATGACCCATTGCTGTTCACTGTTCTCTGTTTTTAGTCAAGAAACTGGCTTTCCCTGTCAATGAGATTCACAACAATACTGAAACTTACTCAGTCAAGTTCTCCCAAGCTTAAATTCACTTTGGACTCTTTGCAAAATTGTTGCTTTTCCTTTCTAGCTTTAGAAACAAGTAATTTCTTTGGTTTTGGCTGAACAAAACTGAATTGAAATCTACTTTGAAGCCCTGAACTCCACAAAAGTATTTTATATTTAAAGGCGGTAGTAAGAGGATTGGATACAAATTAAATTTGTAACATTGACCTTCTCTTTGTTGTAAAATGAGGTATTAAAAGCTATGAGAAATAGGTGCCAGAAACAGTTACATTGCAAGAACAATATTTTTCAGTTACTGGTATTCTGCATTTCTTATGATAATTGATTGGCCAGCTTGTGTTAATATTGAGGGAGACCACCAGTCTAAAAACCTAGTGCCACTTAAAATGGGGATCCTCATACAAATTCCTCTAGGTAAAACATTATTCCCTTAAGCCTAACGCATTCCTATAAATTTACAAATCATGAAAATCAATGCGGAATGTATTGGGACAAAAAGGAAAAACTTACTAGTATTTTATTACTCAATTAAAGACAATTAGTCTGTAATGAAATGGTTAAATTAGTCCCTGAATTGTGTAAGATAGTCTTGCAGAAAATTATTCTTATCCATCCTAAGACACAAAGAAAAAGTACTGGAGCTCAAGATGTAGAAAAATTCTACCATATGCTGCAGTTTTGGATAACTCAAGGATCTGGAGAGTTCTTTATTTGCTGAGGGATTAAAGTTTAAAAAAAAAAAAAAAAAAAAAAGAAGTGTCTTTCCAGTGTTAGCTACAGGCCTCCTTAATGTTGCCCACAAAAATCAACATTTGGCTGAGTTAGAGATGGTTTGGAATGCACTTTCACTGGACAAGATTAACACTTGGTTGTAATGAGCTCCCCTTTAAGGATAGTGTGAGAAACTGAAGAACACTTTTAATGGATTTAGTGATTATGTCTTGAAGTGACTAAGTAACAAAAATTTTCTTTGATGAAAAGGTGGTGGTTGTTTCCCATGCCAGTTATTGGTGATATGTTTTGTGCATGATCCATGCTTAGTCATTCCATTAAATGTAAGTTACATTGCATGCAGACATTCCCCAAAGATATGAAGATTACAGCACAGCTAACTAACAGGAACTGGTAGCTAAAATAGAGAGTTCACTAAAGATCTATAAAACATTTCTATTGATGCACTAGTTATTTCTATATATGGATCAAAAGTGTTATCCTGTCCTCAACTGATGAAGCACTCTCCAAATCCATAAAAAGAAGTCTCTTGCAGGATGAAAGTGGACTTCACCATTAGCCAAACCCACTTTAAAGCTATGCCAGGCAGCGTATGGTGCCAAGAACAGCATCCAGTAAAATGCAATGTCACAAATGAAGGATGGAAGAAAACTCCATAGAGCAAGGTGAAACAATCCATTCACAGAAGCTGTAATAATGATTCCAATAAACAGTCCTGGTAGTTGCCTGTGCAAATGAAAATAACTTCAGCCATTCCTGGTGATATATCATTAATTTGTAACAACCTTCCAAAAGTCCGTGTTTGGAAGCTCCTCCATGATAAGATATTTTATTGCAAAGTAGTACATCTCACTTTAGAAATAAACCTAAATAATATATCAAATCTTACCTCCAATGATCTCAAAGCTTTAACCAATAGTAGTACATCACTATGTGAGTATCTTCCCTTTGTACATACATATACATAAAGTTCTGATACTTCACCAAAAACAGAGCCACAATGCAACAGCTTTGGCTGGGATCTTTTTTGTAGTGCTCATTCCCTACTAATTCCCTGCTCATTCCCTGCACAAACTATATAGTAAACCTTACCTCCATCCCCCCATCATCAACAGCCATCTCAGCTTTGAAAACTCATGAAGGCTCATAAGAACACTGTAGATGAGTACAACAGCTCCAACAAAGTAATTAAGATAGATCCACTTTAGAGTGAATTTTCCAATCAGGTAATAGGGAACCAAAATAAGACGCAAAACGAATCGTAAATACTCTTCTGAAGGAATGACTGTTGCCTGAAAACACAGAAGGTTTCAGTTAGTTCATGGAAAAGAACTGTCTCAACAAGTAGGGAAAGAGTAATGACAGCAATTAAAAAATCCGCTTCCTAAATTACTTCCCTTTTCATGAGCTACTACTGACATCAGATAAAAATATTTAGGGCAGATCACAGTTACAATTTACTGGTCAACCAACCAGGTGCAAGCTTAGGGTGGCTCCATAGACTTTTAGCCTGATTATCGTGGATGCACACCCTAACATTCTTTTCATGGACAATTTTTTATGTTTCTGCTTTCAAGATCACTAAAAGTTACCAAAATGTAGCTAATAAGGGTCCAACTGTTGCTTTGTGCAGTTAATATCAACATAAAGGTTTCCTTTCTTGAGCTTAACTGCCACAAAGAAAGGTGCTCACTAGTGGTAATTTTGCTTTGATTTTGCTTTTCTCCAATTGGCTGAATTGAATTCTTTCACAGTTTTTACAACATGTGAAATTTGTGCTGTTGATCATTTTAAAGTAAAAAAAGAAAAAAGGGTTACAAAGGACAAAGCTTGCAAATTTTTGTTTTTTTTTACCTTTACATTTGAACTAGTCCCATTAATTTTTCTCATTAATTAGCAATAGCAAAAGCCCAATCTTAGGAAATTCTACCAAAAGGAAATTGGATTAATCTCACTCTAAAAATCTCTTCCTACTCCCAAAACATTACATCATAAATTAACTGTGCCAGGATAAATATCTGATCAAGCATAATATTTCATATCCATTGCCTTTTTTCAATCTTTCACCCTGTGTTTCCTTTAAATCAACCTCTTTTTCAGGTGTATAGAGCCTATGGATATTAAGGGCATTAATGCTGAAAACCCTGGAGTCCATCATATAATAAAAGGCAGTCTATAACTGAATGTGCCTTCTATCATATAGTTGTACTTCTAGAGAATTGCAGTAAGAAAGAAATGTGGTGTAAAATGAAGAGGGGTTATTGAACAGCTCTCATTTATGCCAAAATTGTGACAAAAGGAGGACTTAGGTAAAGCAGAGTTTGTACAATGGTAAAATGACACACTTGGGACAGGGCAGGAAATTACCTAAGTACCTAACACAAGCCTGACCCTAAAGCTAACCTTAACCCCAATACACCTACTCCTTTTGTGTCCAAAAGTTATAGGTTCCAAGCCATAGTCACCTCAACTTTTTTTGTTTCTTTCTTTATCTTTTCTTTTAAATTTTTTTCCTTTCAAATTACATTCTCCTTCAGAGGATATGTTAAATATGATCAGAGTAAAATACACATGTGAACATTAGTTATCTTTTCACTTGTTGAGTGCTTTGACAGGGTAAAACTACCACAGACACACATTTTGTTTGGAAAGTTCCTTTAAGTTATTACTTAGATGTTGGAAATACATTTGCAGGTTATTTATAATATTTTCAAGCCCTCACCTCAAATATACTTCCTTCAAAGTTGGTTTCACTAGTATAATATAACAGAGGTTGAAAAACATCTTGGTTACAGGCAAAGAATGTGTAGAAGACTGTCAACCTTGGAAACTCACGTAAACCCCAAAGAAGAAGTATTGCACGCACAGGATAAGCAGCCTGGAATTAAACAAACTAAATTAAGGAAAAAATGGTCTATGACCAAAGATCTAAATTTATACAAGATATTATTCTTTTGAAATCACATTTTTAAGATTACCGGTTAATAAGTATTTTTCATCATAACCCACCCATTAATTCACCAGACAGTTTTCACACAATAACCCCATCTACCTCAATAATTGTCTGGTTATTTCTGTAAAAAAAAAACCCAAATCCAGCAAGAAAAAGCCTGCTCAATACTTTCACTTTTTCATATTTATTACTTGACATAGAAGAAAAGAAAACTTGCTCTGTAGAGTCCAGTGATAGTTATAAGAAATAGCTGATCTCAAATGCTGCTTGGTAAAGTTAAAAAAAAGTCAATAGAATTTGCTGTCAATGTGCAATATGAAAATTAATGGGAGCTTTATTTAGTAAATATGTCCCCTTTTTGGCTTTCTGGTATGTTGGCTGTTTTTGTCCTTGGCTGCGAGATTTTCCTCAAATTTCACATTTGCCCTGGAAGTTTCAATTAATAATAATTATTCACTTAAGATAATGCCTTTTAACATTAAAATGATCAAAAGTGCTTGACATGAATTTAAAACTATATATAAAATACAGCAAATATAATGAATTATAATAAATATTTATATCTATATATGTATCTATCTATACTAAAAATACACAATTGACCACCCCCAAGAAAAGTTACTTGTTGTAAGCTAAATTAAAAAGATGTGTCTTAAGTTTTTTCTTAATTTTGCTGAGTGATTTCCCAAATATTTTCTGGAAGGATGTTCCACAGTGTGGGGGCAGAATATCTTGGCTGTGGACAGCCATGTAAACAGTGGGTATTTTTCTTTCAAAAAATACATTACCATTAAATATAGATAATCTATACTTACTCAGATTTTCAGTACCATGAATATGACAGTCATACAAAAAATGTTAGGGTTGGGGAATCATCAGTGTCATTATTCTAACATTGCCTCTTAGTTTGTGTACCTTATATTCCCACACATCTGTTGGCTGCTTTACTCCACCGGCTTTTAATGCTTCAAGTTCCTTCAATAGTACCCGCCTGTGATAGGAAACTACAACATTAAGAGGGGGAGTCTCCAAGTCATATTCAGACAGCGACATCAGGAGGTTTCCATCAATTCCTGCATCTTGGAACCTGTCACCATATTCTTCTGCCCAATCACCCAAGCTTTCAAGCCATTTAGCCACATTCTGTGTACTCCACTTATGCACTGGTTTTCTGACAAGAGGATCTCTTTGGTCCATGAACAAACTTAGGACATGATATATAAACTACAATCAACAAAAGAGAAACAAAGATTTACTATAACTAGATTTAAAACACAATAACAATCCCTTCAAAACATTTGTATCATAAATTTTACAAATTACAACTGGTGTAAAAGTGTATCATATACCCTAATCAGTTGACTTTGATTTCTGTAAACAAAAAATTAAAGAAAGTGTTTAATTAAAATATGTATTGTTTTATAACTACACTTTCTTTAGAAATACTTGTAACAGACCATGAGGAACAATCCAATCACTTGAATTAAACTTATAGAAATAGCAGAATCTGTTGCAAACCCCTTGTAGATTATTCAAACTATCTAATCCAGTCACAAGAACAACCTGTAACTTGTTTATTTTTTTAGAAGCTGTTAACTTTACTATAGTGCCAAAATTAATTTGGTTTAAATTTTTTTCAAACCAGTTAGATTAATATTCTGCTCTGATTTTCACATAATCAGAAGCAAATAGGAAAATATAATAAAACTGTTTCCACAAATTTCAAGCTGAGGAAAAATTACCACCACAACAGCCATTAATTGTTCAATTTTTGTTCTGTTTAAGACATGATAGAAAGACAGCTTATTTTGAGAGCTGTTCATGAAAGATAGCAAATGATGTAAGATAGCCATTTGCTAGATAACAGCACATCGCACACCACCTCAAATACAAGACCTTTACAGTAACTTACCATGACAATGCCAAGGACAGAGAGAACAATAAATATAAGCTTTGTGAAGGTAATCCCCAAATTTTGACCTTGAAGAAATTCTACTTCACGACTGCTGTGCAACCTTTGTGAAGATTTGTTTTCTAGAGCATCAAACTTGGACAACACTAATCCAAAATCTGAGGAAGACTCCAGGAAACATCTTCGTTCGGCCTCTTCCTTTGAAAAGAGTACTTTGATAGTTTTTCTACCAGAAAATAATTTGGAGAAAAATAAAAATTCACTACAACATCAAAGATATCATATCACACCACATCTCTACAGCATACAAGTAATATCATATGATCACTCCAGTATTTATACAGTGAATGTACCCTGTAGTAGGTTTCAATGTTATTACTATATTTTGCACATTTGTTCCTTGTAGTTTACATGATATACAGTAAATTCAACACTTATTTCTGTCTTGAACATGAGCCCTTTCACTCCAAGGGGTGATTACAAGGTAGATTGAATTTCTCCTTAAAAAAAGGAATACATTTTCAACCAATAATATTGTCATTTCAACAACTTTGTCAAGTCTCGAGGTAAAATGTAGAAAAGCAATGGGAATTTTTTCTCAAGACTGAACCGAGTGGACAAAAATGTTGTAATTGATATGAAAACTTAACTAATGCAACGTTTACGAAATATTGCCTGTAAATTTGCATTTAACAGTCCCTAATGAAGGCTTTTATGTTGTCAGGTGCTCTTATAACATGAAATTAAGTACTTTGCATATCAATAGCATGTTGTGCATTGGTATTTGAAGTTTTAAAATTTTGCAAGAGAGCTACAATAAATTTGTAATTTAAAAATTTTAAGAATGCACTGCTTAACCTTCTTTATAATATGGGAGATTAACAAGTTTATTTTTTGCATTCATAGTAAGAATGTAGAGCACTTTGTTCACAAAGTATGAGGCTGTCCAGGTAAATGTCACTGCACTGCAAAATAAAACTTGTTCTCATCTTACCGTAATGCAATATTAACTTTTGGGAATCCTGACCATGGTTGCCGACACTCTGGACATGTGTTGTGTCTTGATGCATGCCACCACTTTGCAAGGCAAAACCGACAAAAGCTGTGTCCACAACTAAGTGTAGTAGGTTCAACCATCAGCTCAAAACAGCAACCACATTGTAAATCTTGTTTTAACAGTTGACTGTCCTGGCCACTCTTTGCCATAGCCTCTGGATTGGAGTAGGAATGATTACGATGCAAGCTTTATAAAGGTAAAATTTCCGCACATCCCCATCCTACATTATACATTCAGTTCTTGAACAGAGAAAACAATTACAAAAACAATACATTTCCATTGGGAAAACAGATTTGTTTTACAATAGTATGGGGCTGTGCGGAAACTTTACCTCGATATTCAAACTTTTTAGAACTCAGTTCAAAAGCATCATTAGGCGAATTCTCACTTCCCTCTCATCACCGCCATCGCAAGTCCACCATCCTCTCTCAGAGGTTTGAGCCAGCGATGTTACCTCTGTAAAAAAAAAACTGCGCCTGGTAAGTACGTCATGCATGGCAAAATTACGGGAGTAAAATCACGGATGAAGAAAAGAGCGAAATACGAGTGGTCAGCGGGGAAACAAATTTAATACTTCATATGAAGACATATCAGTTATAGTTCCTGAAAACAATAGTGTTGTAAAGCCGAAACATCAATAGTATACTTCGCTAAATAAAATGTTAAGCAATTTTTCGAAAGTGTTGATGGTGCATATATCTTTTACTGTTGTAATAAACAATAGAGGCATCGGAAAAGGCATCGGTGGCATCCGGAAAGGCACTAAGAAGAACTATATTTAAGTTTTGTAACTTGCTGCGTGACGAAAAAAGAAAACCAAAACCGTGGTCCTCAAATGAATTCTCCCACCTTGCCCCCAAAAATTTTCAAATTTTCCGCAACTTCACATTTTCCTATTCGTAGGGTGCCCAAGCCTTTATGGTCGTTGGCTCCCATATAGCCACTAACTATGGCTTATAAATACAGGGGTTTAGTGTTAAATTGTAAAACTCCCCGAAGAAGTCTACGACAGTTAAACGAAACGCGTCGGAGAATAAAGAAATTTTACGACTACCGTTCGTAGAGTGCTGCTCACCAGTTTATTTTTAAAGATTTTTTTTTAATTTGGTGCGATAGCTGTGGTCAGTTTTTCCTTGCAGGTTGTCTGGATGTACCTTTCGCAGAGACGTGGGGGGGGGGGGGGGGACAGAGACACCAACACGACATTTCACCTGCCGTTCGCTTCGAAAATTAAGTTTTCATCCCGAGTTCATTTGTTAAATAAAATAGGAAAAAAAAAACATTTCGAACGGAAAACAGAATTATTTTAACGCCTGGATCTTCTGGAAAAAGGTCTCCTAAACGAGGGGCCCTGATTATTAATATTTAATCATGGTAAACTCACTAGCCTTAACTTGGCTGTTTCTCGAAGCTCAGTGTTTTCCTACATGCCTTTTTCACTTCAAATGAGGCGATTGAATATATATAATAAACACTAAAAGAACTACAGCTGATGGAAATTTAAAATTTCTTATTTAAGGGCTGTGGAAACAAACTTATTAGTGACCCTAAAAATATAGAAATCTAGAACGAAATTTTTTTAGAGTTGCATAGCTTTTCATTTTTCTGGAATCGAAAGTTGAGATTGCAAAATTCAAGTGAAAAGCAAACCGTAGATAGAAGATACTTTTTGCGTCATACAACAAGTTACATATCGTAAATATCATTCTTCTTGATGCCTTTCCCGGTGTCACCGATGCCTTTCCCGATGCCTCTGTTGGTTAATATAGCAGTAAAAATATTGTTTCAGTCAAAGTGTTTGGAAAATTGCTTAACTTTTGAATTAGCGAGGTATAACCTGGTAACATTTTGGCTTTACAATACGATTGTTTTTTGCAAGTTACAAAACGTAAACAAAATTCTTCTTGGTGCCTTTCTGAATGCCACCGATGCCTTTTCCGATGCCTCCATTGTTTAATACAACAGTAAAAGATATATGTGCCATCAACACTTTTGAAAAATTGCTTCACATTTTATTTAGCGAAGTATACTGTTAACATTTCGGCTTTTATATAACACTACTGTTTTCTGCAACTACAACTTAGGTGTCTCTATATGAAGGATTAAATTTGTTTCCCCGCTGACCACTCGTATTTCGGTCATTTCTTTATTCCCCGCTCGTCACCCGTGATGTAATAACTCCCCAAAATTACTATGTCCCCAATATGGAAAGCGTACTCCGAAATCCGTCAGGAGGTCATCTCGGGTAGATTTCCGATTGCGAAATCCGAGCTCGCCTAATGTTGCCTTCGTGATGAAGGCCCTATTTAGCATTTTAGACCCGCACAACAGAGTAGAAACGAACACGTACTTCGTTTTCGCTCATGACTTCGTATTAGCCGTAAGATATTTGCTTTTTTTTTCGTTGCTTTCCTATATATTACAGACTCCACAAAATTTTTGCAATGCCTCCTTTTCACGGATAGCCGATCACAACTACAACATAGTGACACCTCCGTGAAATCTGTCAAAAGGAGGAAACACCGGAAATGGAGAGGAAAGATAAAGCCATCAATGGGTGTTGGTATCTACTGTAGGATGCTACACTCCTTCGGTAGCTTATCTGTACGACAGCCTGTTTTCGGGAAGAATTGCAGCCCTCGTGCAGAAACAGACTGCATCAATTATATAAGAGGAAGGAAATCAGTTTTAAGGTCATTGTACCAAATGTGCAACACCAGAACAATTACGATGATTGTGGAGTTTATGCTATTGCTTTTCTGGTGTCGCTACCACATTGCCTCAATCGTTCTAATCTGACATTTGACAGGAAGCTGATAAGACAACATTCTTTAAAGAGCCTGGGGAGTGGGTCATTCGTACGCTTTCCCCTCTCTAAAGTATCCGAGTGTCGAGACGGGAGGCCGCTTTTTGTTCAAGAGGTCTCGGTAATGTGCAAGTGTAGAATGCCGAGGGAAGAGTCAGACTCGAAGTCTCCTCTTTGTGTGAAATGTTGTGGCTGCAAGGAGTTTTTTCACAGGAAACGCATTTCAACAATTATTTTGGAAGATTTAAGCGCAAAGTGGCGTTGCCCAAACTGCGAAAGAGCCCTTAAGCGGGAAGAGGAAAATAACCATTAATTTAACATGTAGCATTAACAACTGATTCTCAGAAATTCCCATTAATTGTTTATTAAGATAATCGTCGAAGTGAAATATATCTATGTTGTAATTTTTATCCATGTACGAATCAGCTAAAATAATTTTAAAACGTATTCATAAGAAACTGTTTGAAAATCGTCATCTAAATATTGTAATCACTACAATGTAGCGTTAAATTATTTTCAATGACATCATGGCACAACGCACGTAGAGAACATGTAATAGGTGAGACAAATCACGGATTATCCTTGTCGACAAAAGTAATATCGCTTGCTACATTATATTCATACTTAGTCTCCGTCCAATCGAGGTAATGTATAATTTTTTAATCAATTACCATATTAGAAATAACAATATATCGCTTAAAATTGTATCGAAGTGTTGGGACGTCAGGGGGGCAGATAGCTTGAGCAACTGAACTTGCTGAGAGAAGAGTACCAGAAGTCTTGGATCATAATAGCTTCTTGTTTAATGTACCCCTGCCTACCCAACGTCTACTAACTTCACCAACAATTCCAACTTTCACTACTATTGCCAAAAAGCTTAGCACTGATATTATCATTTGGTTGTGTTTTCTTAACTATGCGAGATAGATGCACATATAGCCACGTATACAGCACATATGGCGCACTAACGGCTAACTTTGAGATAACCTAAAGGGCTAAGAATACACTCACAGATGTGAACCTCGCGCTAATAGAAAGTCCAAAAGTTTCATACAAATAAAGCGCTTAAAATCGCGTCTATATTTGGTAAACATTTAACTAGCGGATAGCGATTTATCCGGTAAATAGCACCACCTAACCTTTGAGCAACCGAGGCCTGGCAGATAGCACAAGGTTTAATTTTTCTTACAAGTTTTGTCGATCATTTTATTATCATTTCAGCCGTTACTAAACAGAAAATAAGAAAATTATTTAAAGCCCGTGAAAAATAATAGTTATGGCTTATTTCACATCATATTCTGCTATTTTGATAGAGGGATCGTCTTAATGCGAGCGACTACGACAAAAATTGAATTTTTGTCACTTCCTTTTCAGTTTCTATATTTTGTGCAAAACTTTTGTACTCATTGCGAGGCCCTTCTGTATTTTGCCTTGGAAGAAAAATGAGAGAACCCAGATGTTAATTTGCCGTTTGCGTTTCACCACAACAAAATGTGCCTCTAATGAATGGTGCTAAAAAGAAAAATCGTGCGCGCTTAAAAACCGTGCAGTTAGACGAGCCATTCAGGGAAGAGCTCAGTGACCCACGACGAACGACTACGACAAAAATTGAAGTTGTTACTTCCCTTTCAGTTTCTGCATTTTGTGCAAAACTTTTGTACTTTTTGTGTGACTGCCAACAAAGTCAGGTTTCAACACGCGAACACTTTAAGATTTATTTGCATTTGTTGCTACAAATGAACAAGTAATTACAAATTATTACGAAGGAGAAGGAATAGGAAAACGCAAAACAACAGAGGAAATTGGACAAGGAAAGACACTTACAAACGTTGTGTGACTTGCGAGCACGAAGAACAGAAAAACTAAAAGATGATCGCAGCGAAGGAATCGATGTTAACCTAATGCACTCTGATACTCCTAGGATCAATTGTTTTTCTGAGAAACGTTTACGAAAGAAATTAAACAAAGCAGAATTATGCGAAAAAATTTAACAGAAAACAAATCGCCTTTAGTGAAAAGAATGCGAAAACTATACGAAAAATGTGCGTGCAAGAACACAAAAATGTATTTAGGAACGTAAATGGAAAGAAATCACAAAGTGGGAATGCCGCAGTATCACTTGCGAGGCCCTTCTTTATTTTGTCTTGGAAGAAAAATGAGAGAACGCAGATGTTAATTCGCCGTTTGCGTTTACCACAAAAAAATGTGCCTCTGATGAATAGTGCTAATTAGAAAAATCGTGCGCGCTAAAAACCCGTGCAGTTAGACGAGCCATTCAGGGAAGAGCTCAGCAACCCACGTACACGCCTAAGTTTTAAAAGGCGCACTTTCGAAATTATCACAAGCATAGAGAAATTCTACTTCAGTGATCAATTCTTGTCACAATTTTAGCTCCTACGCAGTGTTTTCTCCCTTGGAAGCCCTCTTTCGTTTCTCGTTGGGTCAAACTTAACATCACGTATCATTTCTGGCAACGGACGGAAGCAGGTAAGTGTTTATCGACGCTTACAGAAAGATGTAAAACTGTGTAAACAAGCTGAGCCATGTACAAATTCAAGAAGGGCTTTAGATCGAAGTTTCGTTTTATTAAATCCTTTAATTCTTTCCAGTCGCTCGTATTTCCGCCCAGAAGCTGTCAACAACTTAGCAGTAGAAATTCTATTGCGTAATTTTTTTTATGCAAAATTGGCTTCCTTGAAATTCTTCTTTAAAACTGTTGTCGCGCGGAGGGTAAAATTTCCGTACAGCCCCATCCTATATTATGCATTCAGTTCTTGAACAGAGAAAACAATGACAAAAACAATACATTTCCATTGGGAAAACAGATTTGTTTTACAATAGTACGGGGCTGTGCGGAAACTTTACCGCGCGGAGTACCATTTCTAATTTTTCATTTTCTTTTCTGAAATTCCGCGTTAAAAATGTAGAGAAAGCGTGGTTCGTGCTCTTAAATTTTAATTAGTTACAAGTTTGAAGCGAAACTAAATGTTTTAAGTAATGCATATTAATTTTGACAGTGAGTATATCTAAAGTTTGTTCATAGAGGCACTAGGTTTGAACATTGTACGTAACAAAGAGATGACGAGTGAATTAAGGAAATATTTCAGTCGACTTCCCCAGCAGATTCCGAGAATTTCCTTCGGCTCAACCCTTAAATTCCAAGATCAGATCGTCAATTCTCCCCTTTAGCTGCCAAACATGTCCTTCCAATTAGTTACAAGAATTTGATATCATATCAAGATAACAACATCGAGGAGATAAATTTGAGTATCCTCACTTCCTGTTTGCTGGATAATGTATAAATAATAGAGGGAGAAGTTACATTTTAATCACTTCTTAGACTAAAAGAGTGAACTACTTGTTATGAAAAGTGAAAAATTAAGTTCACACTTCTGTTTTTTTTCGTTTTAATAGAAACATTCGAATGGTAAAAATGTCAGTAATACGGGTTTTAACCAGAGAAGGTTTGTAAATTTCTGATATGTTAGACGAAAGGGTTATAATAAGCCATAAGATTTAATTTGCCTGTTTGTTTAATTCTTTTCTGGGCTTCAAATGAAGTGATAATCTGCAAATGTTTAAATTTAATTATACAGTAAGATTCTCCAAATTTCACAAGGGAAAATTAAGGTACGCCTCGATGTTTACTCACCATGACTCCATATGAAACTGGTATTTGTCAATATGAAGGGGGCTTCGTTCTCGCACAAAAGTAATTTTTTTTTGTAATCTTGAAAACCGAGGGATGACTGACATTTAATTTCTCGTTATGTTATCACCCCTTAATCACAAATTAAGGTCACACACATAAGAAGAAATGAAGTAATCACCAACAAACGAAGCTCATGATAGTTAAACACGTTCTCATTAACGAATGTATAGAGAACAGAATTGACAATAAAAACACTGATGTAAAGATGTGTAAAGGGAACAGTTTTTCCAATCTTGTTACTCCCGAAGGTTACTCTGGAAAAATGACTTAAATTTATCGCATGTTGACAAACCAAGTTTTGCAATGTAGCAGTAAAAAGTGTCTAACAGATAATTCCTATTCAGTTCTACTGACATGTGCAATGGTTGCGAACTCAGAATATGATTATTTTGCAATGTTTTCCCCTTCACAAGGGGCCACGATGTTCTTACGTATCATTTATTTCACCTAAATATCCACAATATCTTTCTCATTTAGACTAGTACGACACACTCCAGTCCAAACACCGCTCAGTCCATTCTAGTACAGCTAATCCAGATCACTTAACCTAAGTCCCTCTCACTTCATTTCAGAAGAGTCCAGTTCATTGTGCATTTAGTCCAAAAATCAGCGTCCAGCTCCATGCAGTCCAGTACGACCAGCTCCAGTCCTCGCCATTCCTTTCCATATGGTTCAGTCCATCATCACAAGACAAGTGCTGACTCTTGTTACCGGTATAACTCGCTTATGGACGGGAAAGCGTGGTGAAGAAAAGGGCCGACGCTTTATTGGGTTTTTTCTTCTCTTCCCTTCTGCTGTATACGCGGAGGCTGGGAACAGAACAGTGAGAAGACGCTGATGTCCAGCTGGTTAGTAAGATTCTTTGTGAGTTGGGATGAAAAAAAGGGTTAATAGATAGTGCACTGATCAAACCATAAAATCCAAATTCTGCTAAAAGTTGTCACACTTCTGATTCAGCTCAAAGTAGTTAAAGCTTAGTTTGCGGGTCCCCTTGAGGTTGGGCGAGGTCCTCCCTCCAAATCTTCTTCTCTTGGTTTTTTCTTTCAATCGAATACTGTTCGGCATATTTTTCGGTTTGGATCGTTTCTTCTTCGTCGCTTCTTTAGGTTGTCACAATATTGGCTTCGTTTATACTTCGGCTCCTCATCAACAGGTCTTTCGGTGTTCATCAGTTAGTCATCGATTTTAGCGCACGTCTTCCCCCACTGTTACTTCGACTGCGACCGATTACGTTTTCAGTTTAACTTGATTGTGAGGATCTTAAACACTGTGATCGAGTAAGACTGTTTAAGTTGAAAAAAGTTTGCCTCGAAGGTTCAACTAGATTTTAACGTTATGATTGGATATCGGATTTAAGCAATTCAGCTATGACAGCAAATTAGAATTGAGAATTAGCCTTTGAGAAAAAATTATGCATGCATTGATGAAAATTAAGATCGTGTTTCTTTCGGAGTTCGCCTTCACCTTCGGTTCGAATTTCACTTCGACTTCTCGTTCGGCCTGTCAAAATTTGTTCGGATTTTCAGTTCGGAATACGAAGGCAATGGGAAACTACTGAGAATTGTTAGCAAGTTGATATAAAAATGAAAGCACCGTCTGGGACACTATGGGTGTTCAAATTATCAAGGTTTCGGCATTACTGACACGGAACATTCGGTGTTTTGTGGACGCCTAATTCTTCGTCTAGGGTGCGCGTCCCCTCCTGCTGGGTTCTGTGAAGTAATTTCGAAAGATCTTACTTAATTTATTGATGTTATGTGGTATTATAAATTAAATGCTTGACCCGATTGTCTCAGTGTTCTTTTCTTAATTTTTGGGATACACAAATTTACGAGAATTATTTTCCGCGGCGCCCAGTGTAAATTTCTTTCTCAAGAATTCAATTAAGATGCGAGCGTCGTGTCTTTTCTTTATTAGGAAACTATTTTTTTATCTCACTAACGCAATTTCAACTGCATGAGCTTTATACTGACCTATTTTCGGAGGCTTGAATTGCCAATTTCGGGGCAATTGCTCGAATCGTGAACTGGATTGTTACAATGACTTGCCAATTCGCCAATGAAAAAGCCCCAGAAGCAAAGTCACCTTGGTGTTAACTGTGCGTTCGCCCATTTTCGAAGGGTTTGATTGGTTGTTTTACATTTAGCGATAAGTCATTCATTGACGAGTGCAAAGGATTTCAAAACTTAACTCTGTCCATTTTCGGGGACTCGCCAAAACTTTTCAACATTTTTACTTTGAATTTCCCATACCTGTGGATCAACATATGCCCTTTTCAGGGGCTTTACATCACTGAGACGGTAAGTGAAGAATTATTCTAATTTTGACATATTGATCTGTCTAAGATGAGTTTCTTCGCTTAATAATGTGATAAGAGTAAACATGATAATTTGAAATAAACAAAAACAATTGATCACTAAAAGATAAATTAATAACTAATGACATTGATTAATTCTTAAAGAACTAAAGAAATGATGAGTTGAATAGAGAGATCAATAATATATAAATAAACTGATATATAAAGAAGTTTATTGATAGATAAATTGATAAATAAATAAATTCTAAATTTTAAACAATTTTATTGTATGGTCTATGTATCGACAATCTTTTTGCAGAATATTAAAATACAGTACCACATTGTCTTAAAAGTTTGCAAGTTTTTTTTCTCACAAGACTCAGTTTTCCTAAGACACCAGCTGACCTTTGGAAAGACAGTAGCAATCACAAGGTCGCTAGTGGTTCATGGCTGAATTTGCAACACTGGGAAATCAGTAGAGTAGGACTGGAATGGATAATCATAACAACAAGCTGAGCAACAGCTGCGAGGAGAATCTAAAACTAACACATTTAAATTTCTGAGTAATGGATTAAAGGCTAGTCGAAGCGGATTGTCTTCCTCTTACAAAACTACTACATAGTATAGTGTAGTATTGAAGAGTTAAGGCTGGGATATCAGTAGAGGAGGACTGGAGTGCTTCACGAAGAGATGGCCGTAACAACAAGCTGAGCTACAACAGTGAGGAGAATCCAAAGCTAGGACATAACTACAGGTATGTTAAATTTCTGAGTAATGGATATATAGTATACTTTAGTCTAGTCCATTGTAGGAGCTAACGTCGTCTCGAGTTTGCCAGAATTAATATGAAAGAAGAGCGAGCCTTTCCTTCAATTTAAGAGCTTGAGACATTTTAAATTTCTGCAGCTCAAGATAAGTCCATTTTCAGCGTCTAGTCTAGTGTAGGAGTTAGGGTTGTCTCGAGTTTGCCAGAATTAATATAAAAGAAGAGCGGGCCTTTTTTTCCATTTTAGAGCTTGAGATATTTTAACTTTCTGCAACTCAAGATAAGCTCATTGCAGCGACTTTGCATCACTTCGAAGGTAAGTAAATAATCGTAACAATTTGGTACTAACCTGTGAAAGATGGGTTCATTCACTAATAGGAAAACCCTGGTGAGTTAAGAGGCAGCTGGAGGAAAAAGTTATGGTCCATCAGCACTACAGGTCATCTGAAAGAGGTAAGACCGGCATGTTTCGATTACAACAAGTTTTGTCAGATTTTCTTTTCACCATGATCTCGTGGCTCAGTTCGGATCAGAGTAGGACTGGAGTACGTCATAAAAAGAGAGCCATAACAACAAGCTGAGCTACAACAGCGAGGAGAATCCAACCCTGGGACATAGTAGAGTATAGTATTACATTTAACGCAGAGATATCAGTAAAGCAGGACTGGAGTGCTTCATGAAAAGATAGCCATAACAACAAGCTTAGCTACAACAGCAAGGAGAATCCAAGGCTAGGACATAACTAGAGGTATGTTAAATGTCTCAGTAAAGGAAGTATAGTCTAGTGTAAGAGTTAAGATTGTCTCGAGTTTGGCAGCATTAATATAAAAAAAGAGCGCGCCTTTTTTTAGATTTAAGAACTGCAGACACTTTAACTTTCTGCAGCTCAAGATAAGCTCATTTCAGCGGCTTAGCATCACTGAGAAGGTACGTAAATGGTCATAACAATGTGATACTAACTTGTGCAAGATGAGTTCGTTCACTGATAGGAAAACCCTGATGCGTTGCAGAGAGCAGTTGGAGGAAAAAGTTATAGTCCATCAGCACTACAGGTCATCTGAAAGAGGTAAGGCCGGCATGTTTCGATTAAAACAAGTTTTGTTAGAGTTTTTCTATTCAGCATGATCTCGTGGCTCAGCTCGGATCAGAGCAGGGCTGGAGTGCTTCATACAAAGATAACCATAACAACAAGCTGAGCTACAACAGCGAGGAGAATCCAACGCTAGGACACAGCCACGTTAAATTTCTGAGTAATAGATTATTGGCTATTCGAAGCGGATTATCTTCCTCTTACAAAAGTGCTACATAGTACAGTACAGTATCGTACTGAATTTAAAGATGGAATATCGGTAGAGAAGGACTGGAGTGCTTCACGAAAAAATGGCCATAACAACAAGCTGAGCCACAACAGCGTGGAGAATCCAAAGCTAGGACATAACTACAGGTATGTTAGATTTCTGAGTAATGGAAGTATAGTATAGTTAGGTCTAGTCAAGTGGAGGAGCTAACGTCGTCTCGAGTTTGCCAGAATTAATATAAAGGAAAGGGCAGGCCTTTTTTACGATTTAAGAGCGTGAGACATTTTAAATTTCTGCAGCTCAAGAGAAGCCCATTTTTAGCGGCTTTGCATCACTGAGAAGGTAAGTAAAGAATTGTAACAATGTGATACTAACCTGTGTAAGATGGGTTCGTTAGCTTCGTAGGAAAACCCTGATCCGTGGCATAGAGCAGTTAAAGGAAAAAGTTATGGTCTATCAGCACTACAGGTCATTTAAAAGAGGTAAGGCCGGCATGTTTTGCTTGCAACAAGTTGTTCGATTTTTTTCTTTCCAGCATGACCTCGTGGCTCACTTCGGATCACGTCATAAACAAGAAGCACATGGAGCGCTTCATAGGTAATATGTGATCATTTTAGCGCATTAGATCATATCTACATGTAGTTTGCGCTATATAAGTAATAAATTATTATTATTATTATCATTTGTAAGAATTATTCTTTCTTCTGGACTATCTGAAATTTTCTGTTTACAGAACTTTTTAGGTGGTTTCCTGACTAATTGGTTTAATGACAATGTTTCACAATGTGACGTGTTTTATATTTCAACACCTTTTTTTCTCTTAACAGTTTTCTGTTTTCAGTGGAGAAAAAATAGTCTTTTCAAACAAGGCCCAATCAGCAGCCCATCAGAAAGGTCATAGATGACGATTAACTGTAAGTATTCAATTATGGGACAAATTAAGGACAACTAACACGATACCCATTGTTATATATTTCGTATGCTCAAAACACGAATTGTCTTAAATTTAGGAAACGTGGAATGCAGTTCGGTGCAGATCAGTCTAGCGAGGTGCAGTCACTGTTGTGTATGGTAATTTCCAATTCAATCCAGGGTAGTGCAGTGTATTGCAGTCTGCTGAAGTCAAGCTCAGACTAAGACAGTCCAGTCCAGTGAGGTGCAGTGCCGTGCAGTTCAGCCTTCTGAAGTACTGTCCAGCTCAGTCCAGTCCGGCCCACTCCTCTGACGTGCGGTCCAGTCCATTCAGTGGAATATGTGCCCGTCCAGTCCAATCCTATTCGTTCCCGTCGAATTCCATTCATTCCCTCCCAGCTAAGTATATTTAAATCCAGCGTAGCCCAGGTTCATATAAGTCAATAGCAGTCGAGTCTAGTCCAGTCAAGTGCAGTGCAGAGTAGTGCAATCCGTAACAGCTCAGCCAGTCCCGTCCCGTCCAGTCCAGAACAACTAATTGCCGCCGAGTCTAGGTCAACGCAGTCCTGCTCAGTCAAGCTAAGAACAACTAAGTGCATTGCGGCCCGTCCAGTCAAGTGAAGTGCTATTCCGAAAAGCCCACATTTACGCCCATACAAGTGTATTTCAGTCCAGTGTTGTCTTCAGATGTCACACCAACACAAGGAAGAGCGTTTACTTACATTGTCGAAGAAAGGTCTTCTTTAATGATACTTTGAGCCACTTGGGCCTGTCACTTGGGCTTTACTTTTAATAAAAGTGTACCTAATAACTTAAAAACAAACAAAAATAATTGATAATCAACAAAAGATAAAATAAAGAAATAAATATATCTCACTAACTGATAACATTGATTAATTCTTGAAGAACTAAAGAAAGGATGAATTGATAGGGAGATAAATAAATATGTAAATAAATTGATATATAAATAGGTTGAGAAATAGCTACGTTGTTAAATAAATACAATTATATCGTATGGCCTATGTATTAACAATATTTTTGCAGAATATTAAAATACAGTACTACTTGGTCTCAAAGGTTTGCAAGTATCTTTTTTCACACGACTAAGTTTTACCAAGACGCCAGCTGACCTTTAGAAAGACACAAGCAATCACAGGGTCGCTAGTGATTCATGGCTCAATTTGAAACACTGGGATATCAGTAGAGCAGGACTGGAATGGATAATCATAACAATTAACTGAGAACCAGCTGCGAGGTGAATCCAAGTCAGTGTTGGCCAGAATTAATATAAAAGAAGAGTGCGCCTTTTTTTCCATTTTAGAGCTTGAGACACTTTAACTTTCTGCAACTCACGATAAGCTCATTTCAACGACTTTGCATCACTGAGAAGGTAAGTAAATAATCATAACAATTTGATACTTACCTGTGTAAGATGAGTTCGTTCGCTGATAGGAAAACCCTGATGCGTTGCCTAAAGCAGCTGTAGGAAAACGTTGTGGTCGATCAACACTACAGGTGATCTGAAAGAGGTAAGACCCGCATGTTTTGATTCCAACAAGTTTTGTTCGATTTTCTTTTTTTCATTATGACCTCGTGGCTCACGAGCAGGACTGGAGTACTTCATAAAAAGAGAACCAATATAACAAGCTGAGCTACAACAGAGAGGAGAGTCCAAAGCTAGGACATAACCACAGGTATGTTAAATGTCTCAGTAAAGGAAGTATACTATAGTTTAATCTAGTCTAGTGTAAGAGTTAAGGTTGTCTCGAGTTTGCTAGAATTAATATAAGAGAAGAGCGTACCTTTATTTACATTTTAGAGCTTAAGATATTTTAACTCTCTGCAACTCACGATAAGCTCATTTCAGCGACTTTGCATCACTTAGAAGGTAAGTAAATTATCATAGAAATTTTATACTAACATGTGTAAGATGGGTTCGTTCACTGATAGGAAAACCCCGATGGGTTGCCTAAAGCAGTTCTAAGAACATTTATGGTCGATCAGAACTACGTGTCATCTGAAAGAGGTAAGGCCGGCATGTTTCCATTGCAACAAGTTTTGTTAGATCTTTTTTTTCATCATGACCTCGTGGCTCAGTTCGGATCAGAGCAGGACTGGGGGTGCTTCACAAAAAGAGGGCCATAACAAAAAGCTGAGCTACAACAGAGAGGAGAATCCAAAGCTTGGACACAACCACAGGTATGTTAAATGTCTCAGTAAAGGAAGTATACTTTAGTCTAGTCTAGTCTAGTCTAAGAGTTAAGATTGTCTCGAGTTTGCCAGAATTAATATAGAAGAAGAGCGTGTTTTTTTTTCCATTTTAGAGCTTGAGACATTTAAACCTTCTACAACTCACGATAAGCTCATTTCAGCGACTTTGCATCACTGAGAAGGTAAGTAAATAATCATAACAATTTGATACTAACCTGTGTAATATTCGTTCGTTCACTGATAGGAAAACCCTGATGCGTTGCCTAAAGCAGTTGTAGGAAAAAGTGATGGTCAATCAGCACTTCAGATCATCTGAAAGAGGTAAGGCCAGCATGTTCCCATTGCAACAAGTTTTGTTAGATTTTTTTTTTCTTCAGCATGACCTCGTGGCTCAGTTCGGATCAGAGCAGGACTGGAGTGCTTCATAAAAAGAGAGCCATAACAAGAAGCTGACCTACAACAGAGAGGAGAATTCAAAGCTTCGACATAACCACAGGTATGTTTAATTTCTCAGTAAAGGAAGTATACTATAGTATAGTCTAGTCTAGTCTAAGAGTTAAGGTTGTCTCGAGTTTGTGAGAATTGAGATAAAAAAAGAGCACGCCTTTTTTTTCCATTTTAGAGCTTGAGGCATTTTAACTTTCTGCAACTCACGATAAGCTCATTTCAGCGACTTTGCATCACTGAGAAGGTAAGTAAATAATCATAACAATCTGATACTAACCTGAGTAAGATGAGTTCTTTCACTGATAGCAAAACCCTGATGCGGGATACTCCAATCTGAGCTACAACAGCAAGGAAAATCCAAAGCTAGGACCTAACCACAGGTATTTTAAATGTCTCAGTAAAAGAAGTCTAGTCTAGTCTAGTCTAGGAGTGAAGGTTGTCTCGAGTTTGCCAGAATTAATATAAAAGAACAGCGGGAATTTTTTTCGGTTTAAGAGCTTTAGACATTTAAACTTTCTGTGGCTCAAGAAAAGCTCATTTTCAGCGGCTTAGCATCACTGAGAAGGTAAATAAAGAATTAAAACAATGTGATACTAACCTGTATAAGATGGGTTCGTTGGCTGATAGCAAAACCCTGATGCGTTTCTGGTCGTTCAGCACTACAGGTCATCTGAAAGAGGTAAGGCCGGCATGTTTTGATTGCAACAAGTTGTTAGATTTTTTCTTTTCAGCATGACTTCGTGGCTCACTTCAAATCACGTCAAAACCAAATAGCGCTTCATAGATAATATGTAATCATTTGTAAGAATTATTCTTTCTTCTAGACAATCTGAAATTTTCTGTTTACAGAACCTTTTAGGTGGTTTCCTGATTAATTGTTTTAATGACAACGTTTTATAATGTAACTTAATATTTCAACATCTTTTTTTCTCTGAACAGTTTTCTGTTTTAAGTGGAAAAAAACTAGTGTTTTCAAACAAGGCCTAATCAGCAGCCCATGACGATCGAGGCCTAATCACAGATGACGATTTACTGTAAGTATTCAATTATGGGACAAATTAAGGACAACTAACACGATACCCATTGTTACATATTTGGTATGCTCAAAACACGAATTGTCTTGAATAATTGAAACTAGCCTCATAATATAATATTTATTTCGTTGATGTTTTCTCAAAACATCAGTATATCATCCGTCTTTATTCGTAGTCTTTTGCATAAAAGTCAGGTGCAGATTAATGTATTGCCATCAACTCCATTGCAGTTTAGGCAATCCAGAACAATTCTTTTAACTTACTTCCAGCGCTCTGCAAAGCTATCCTGTGTGCTCTAGTCCAATGAAGTACATTCACGTGCAGTGCAGTACAGTCTGTCAGTTTCATTTGTAAAGGTGGAATGCAGTTCGGTGCAGATCAGTCTAGCGAAGTGCAGTGAACTGACTGTCCTGTATGGTACTTTCCAGTTCAATCCAGGGTAGTGCAGTGAGTGTAATGCAGTCTGGTGAAGTCAAGCTCGGGCAAAGACAGTCCCGTCCAGTTAGGTGCAGTGCCGTCCAGTCCAGTCTTCTGAAATGCTGTCTGGTCCCGAAATGTGAAATGCTGCAGTCTGGTCCCGTCCCGTCCCGTCCAGTCCAGTCCCGTCCCGTTCAAATCTATTGGTCCCCGTCCAATTCCAGTCATTCCCTTCCACGTAAGTACATTTCAATATAGGATAGCTCAGGTCCATATAAGTCAACAGCAGTCGAGTCTAGTCCAGTCAAGTGCAGTGCAGAGCAGTGCAATCCGTAACACCGCAGCCCATTGCCGTTTCGTCCAGTTGAGAACAACTAACTGCCGTTGAGTCTAGCACAACGCAGTCCTGCTCACTCAAGTTAGGAACAGCCAAGTGCATTGCGGCCCGTCCAGTCAAGTGAAGTGCTATTCAGAAAAGCCCGCATTTAAGCCCATACAAGTGTATTTCAGTCCTGTGTTGTCTTCAGTTGTAACACTAACACAATCAAGAGCGTCTACTTACGGCATTGTCGTAGACAGGTCTTTTTTAGTGATACCTTAATAAAAGTATACCTGATAACTTAAAAATAACCAAGAATAACTGATAATCAATAAAAGATAAAATAAAGAAATAAAATATATATCTCAATCACTGAAAACATTGATTAATTCCTGAACTAAATAAATGATGAATTAGTAGGAAGATAAATAAATATGTAAATAAATTGATATATTAATAAGTTCAGAAGTAGTTACATTGTTAAATAAGTACAATTTTATCGTATGGTCTATGTATAGACAATATTTTTTCGGAATATTAAAATATAACACCACGTTGTCTTAAAAGTTTGCAAGTATTTTTTCTCAAAAACTCGGTTTTCACAAGACACCAGCTGACCTTTGGAAAGACACAAGACATCACAAGGTCGTTAGTGATTTATGGCTGAATTTGCAACACTGAGATATCAGTAGAGCAGGACTGGAATGGATAATCATAACAACAAGTTAAGCAACAGCTGCAAGAAGAATCCAAAGCTAGGACATAAGCACAGGTACTTTACATTACTTAGTAGTGGATTAAAGGCTAGTTAAAGCGGATTGTCTTCCTCTTATAAAAGTACTACATAGTATACTGTAGTAACGTATTGAATCCAAGGCTGGGAGATTACTAAAACGGGACTGGAGTGCTTCGTGAAAATATAGCCATAACAACAAGCTGAGATATAACAGGAAGGAGAATCAAAGACTAGGACATAACCACAGGTATGTTAAATGTCTCAGTAAAGGAAGTATAGTATAGTCTAGTCTAGTGTAGGAGTTAAGGTTGTCTCGAGTTTGCCTGAATTAATATAAAAGAACAGCGGGCCCTTTTTCCAGTTTAAGAGCTTTAGACATTTTAACTTTCTGTGGCTCAAGAAAAGCTCATTTTCAGCGGCTTAGCATCACTGAGAAGGTAAATACAGAATTATAACAATGTGATACTAACCTTTGTAAGATGGGTTCGTTGGCTGATAGCAAAACCCTGATGCGTTGCATAAAGTAGTTGTAGGAGAAAGTTCTGGTCGTTCAGCACTACAGGTCATCTGAAAGAAGTAAGGCCGGCATGTTTTGATTGCAACGAAAATTACAACAATGTGATACTAACTTGGGTAACATGGGTTCGTTGATTGATAGGAAAACTCTGATACGTTGCATAGAGCAGTTGGAGGGAAAAATCTTGGTCGATCAGCACTACAGGTCATCTGAAAGAGGTAGGGCCGGCAGGGTTTGATTGCAACAAGTTTTGTTAGATTTTTTCTTTTCAGGATGACTGCGTGGCTCAGTTTGGATCAGAGCAGGACTTGAGTGATTCATTAAAAGATAGCCGCAACCACAAGCTAAGCTACAACCGCGAGAAGAATCCAAAGCTAGGACATAGCCACAGGTGCATTTAATTTCTGAGTAGTGTATTAAAGGCTAGTCGAAGCAGAAAAGTACTACATAGTATAGTATAGTAAACAATTGAATGTAAATCTAGGATATCAGTAAAACAGGATTGGAGTGCTTCATGAAAAGATAGCCATAACAAAAAGCTGAGCTACGACAGCGAAGAGAATCCAAGACTAGGACATAACCACAGGTATGTTAAA
>NC_142679.1:23525436-23565400 GCF_964200805.1 Pocillopora damicornis
CCCGTCCCGTCCAGTCCAGAACAACTACTTGCCGCCGAGTCTAGGACAACGCAGTCCTACTCAGTCAAGCTAGGAACAACCAAGTGCATTGCGGCCCGTCAAGTGAAGTGCTATTCGGAAAAGCCCACATTTAAGCCCATTTAGGTGTATTTCAGTCCAGTGTTGTCTTCAGTTGTCGCACCAACACAAGGAAGAGCGTCTACTTACATTGTCGAAGAAAGGTCTTCTTTAATGATACCTTGGGCCACTTGGGCTTTACTTTTAATAAAAGTGTACCTAATAACTTAAAAACCAAAAAAAATAACTGATAATCAATAAAATATAAAATAAAGAAATAAATATATCTCAATAACTGATAACATTGATTAATTCTTGAAGAACTAAAGAAATGATGAATTAATAGGGAGATCAATAAATATGTAAATAAATTGATATATAAATAGGTTGAGAAATATTTACGTTGTTAAATAAATAAAATTTTATCGTATAGTCAATGTATTAACAGTCTTTTTGCAGAATATTAAAATACGTCAAGGAAGTTTAGTCTAGTTTAGTCTAGTGTAGGAGTTAAGGTTGTCTCGAGTCTGCAAGAATTCATATAAAAGAAGAGCGGGCCCTTTTTCAGTTTAAGAGCTTCAGACTATTTTACTTTCTATAGCTCAAGACAAGCTCATTTTCAGCGGCTTAGCATCACTAAGAAGGTAAGTAAAGAATTATAACAATGTGATACTAACCTTTGTAAGATGGGTTCGTTGGCTGATGGCAAAACCCTGATGCGTTGCATAAAGCAGTTGTAGGAGAAAGTTATGGCCGTTCAGAACTACAGGTCATCTGAAAGAGGTAAGGCCGGCATGTTTTAATGCAACAAGTTCTTAGATTTTTTCTTTTCAGCATGACCTCGTGGCTCACTTCAAATCACGTCAAAACCAAGTAGTACATCGAGCGCTTCATAGGTAATATGTAATCATTTGTAAGAATTATCCTTTTTTCTAGACTATCTGAAATTTTCTGTTTACAGAACTTTTTAGGTGGTTTCCTGATTAATTAGTTTAATGACAACGTCTCACAATGTGACGTGTTTACTATTTCAACATCTTTTTTTTCTCTTAACAGTTTTCTGTTTTCAGTGGAGAAAAACTAGTGTTTTCAAACGAGGCCCAATCAACAGCCCATCAGAAAGGTCACAGATGACAATTTATTGTAATTATTCAATTATGGGACAAACTAAGGAAAACTAACACGGTACCCATTGTTACATATTTCGTATGCTCAAAACACGAATTGTCTAAAATAATTGAAACTGAAACTAGTTTCATAATATAAGTCAAGCTCAGCCTAAGACAGTCCAGTCCAGTGAAGTGCAGTGCCGTCCATTGCAGTGCTATCCGGCTCAGTCCAGTCCAGTCCACTCCAATGACGTGCGGTCCAGTCCATTCAGTGGAATCTACGCCAGTCCAGTCCCGTCCAGTCTAATTCCAATTCATTCCCTGCCAGCTAAGTACATTTCAATCCAGCATAGCCCAGGTTCATACAAGTCAACAGCAGTCGAGTCTAGTCCACTCAAGTGCAGTGCAGAGCAGTCCAATCCGTAACAGCTCAGCCCAGTCCCGTCCTGTCCCGTCCCGTTCAGTCCAGAACAACTAACTGCCGTTGAGTCTAGCACAACGCAGTCCTGCTCAGTCAAGCTAGGAACAACCAAGTACATTGCGGCCCGTCCAGTCAAGTGAAGTGCTATTCCGAAAAGTCCACATTGAAGCCCATACAAGTGTATTTCATTCCAGTCCTGTCTTCAGTTAACACACCAACACAATCAAGAGCGTCTACTTACGGCATTGACGTAGACAGGTCTTTTTTAACAAAAGTATACCTAATAACTGAAAGTAAACAAGAATAATTGATAATCAATAAAAGATAAATCAAAGAAATAAAATATCTCAATCACTGAAACATTGATTAATTCTTTAAGAACTTGAGAAACGATAAATTAATAGGGAGATAAATAAATATGTAAATAAATTGATATATTAATAAGTTCACAAATAGTTACGTTGTTAAATAAGTACAATTTTATCGTATTGTCAATGTATTAACAATATTTTAGCAGAATATTGAAATATAGCACCACGTTGTCTTAAAAGTTTGCAAGTATTTTTTCTCACAAGACTCAGTTTTACCAAGACACCAGCTGACCTTTGAAAAGACACAAGCAATCACAGGGTCACTAGTGATTCATAGTTGAATTTGCAACACTGGGATATCAGTAGAGCAGGACTGGAATGGATAATCATAACAACAAGCTGAGCAACACCTGCTAGGAGAATCCGAACCTAGGACATAACCACAGGTACGTTAAATGTTTGGATAATGGATTAAAAGCTGGTCGAAGCTGATTGTCTTCCTCTTACAAAAAGTGCTACATAGTATAGTATACTATAGTATTGAAGTTAAAGGACGGACATTAGTAGAGGAGGACTGGAGTGCTTCATAAGAAGATAGCCATAACAACAAGTTGAGCTACAACAGCGAGGAGAATCCAAACCTAGGACATAACCACAGGTACGTTAAATTTCTGAGTAATGGATTAAAGGCTAGTTGAAACGGATTGTCTTCGTCTTAGAAAAGTACAACATAGTATAATATAGTAAAGAATTGAATTTAAAGCTGCGATATTAGTAAAACATGACTGGATTTCTTCATGAAAAGATAGCCATAACAACAAGCTGAGCTACAATACTGAGGATAATCCAAGGCTAGGACATAACCACAGGTATGTTAAATGTCTCAGGAAAGGAACAATCGTATAGTCTAGTCTAGTGCAATCTAGGAGTTACGGTTGTCCCAAGTTTGCCACAATTTATATAAAAGAAGAGCGAGCCTTTTTTTCGATTTAAGACTGAGACATTTCAGCTTTCTCCAGCTCAAGAGAAGCTCATTTTTAGCGGCTTTCTATTACTGAGAAGGTAGGGAAAGAATTGTAATACTGTGATACTAACCTGTGTAACATGGGTTCGTTGGCTGATAGAAAAACCCTGATGCGTTGCATGGCGCAGTTGGAGGGAAAAGTTATGGTCGATCAGCACTACAGGTCATCTGAAAGAGGTAAGGCCGGCATATTTCCATTGCAACAAGTTTTGTCAGATTTTTCTTTTCAGCATGACCTTGTGACTCAGTTCGGATCAAAGCAGGACTGGAGTGCTTCATAAAAAGAGAGCCATAACAACAAGCTGGGCTACAACGGCGAGGAGAATCCAAAGCTAGGAAAAAATCTTCAGGTATGGTAGATGTTAGTTTAGTCTATTAGAGGAGGTAACGTCGGTGGGTTTGTTGGCTTATAAGAAAACCCTGATGCATTGCATAGAGGAGTTAGGGGAAAAAGTTATGGTCGATCAGCACTACAGGTCATCTGAAAGAGGTAAGGCCGGCATGTTTTGATTGCAACAAGTTTTTTTTTTCAGCATGACCTCGTGGCTCCCTTTGGATCACATCATAAACAAGTGGGACATCGAGCGCTTCATAGGTAATATGTAATCATTTGTAAGAATTATTCTTTCTTTTAGACTATCTGAAATCTTCTGTTTACAGAACTTTTTAGGTGCTTTCCTGATTAATTGGTTTAATGACAACGTTCACTACTCGCTATGTGACGTGTTTAATATTTCAACACCTTTTTTCTCTTAACAGTTTTCTGTTTCGAGTGGAGAAAAACTAGTGTTTTCAAACAAGACCTAATCAGAAGCCCGTCAGAAAGGTCACAGATGACGATTAACTGTAAGTATTCAGTTATGGGACAATTCAAGGACAACTAAAACAATATCCACTGCTACATATTTCGTATGCTCAAAAACATGAATTGTCTTGAATAACTGAAACTAAAACTAGCGTGATAATATAATTTTTATTTAGTTGATCGTTTCTCAAAACATCAGTATATCATCCGTCTTTATTAGTAGTCTTTTGCATAAAAGTCAGCTGTAGATTAATGTATTGCCATCAACTCCATTGCAGTTTAGGAAATCCAGAACAATCCTTTTAACTTACTTCCAGCGCTGTGCAAAGCTATCCTGTATGGTCTAATCCTAGTTATTTAAATAAACTATCTATCTATCTATCTATCTATCTAGAGAAGCCCATTTTTAGCGACTTTGCATCACTGAGAAGGTAATTTAAGAATTATAACAATGTGATACTAACCTGTGTAAGATGGGTTCGTACACTGATAGGAAAACCCTGATGTGTTGCATAGAGCAGTTGGACGAAAAAGTCGTGGTCGATCAGCACTACAGGTCATCTGAAAGAGGTAAGGCCGGCATGTTTTGATTGCAACAAATATTTTTCTTTTCTTCATGACCTCGTGGCTCAGTTCGGATCAGAGAAGGACTGCATTGCTTCATAAAAAGATAGCCATTACAACATGGTGAGCTAAAACAGCAAAAAGAAACTAAAAGCTAGGACATAATAACAGGAGCATTCAGTTTCTGAGTAATAGATTAAAGGCTACTCGAAGCGGACTGTCTTTCTCCCAGAAAAGTACTTCATAGTACAATATAGTATAGTTTAGTATTGAATTTAAAGCGGATTATCGATAGAACAGGTGGAGTGCTTCACGAAAAGATTGCCTAAACTGGATTGGTTCAATAACTTCTCAATCTGCCAATAAAAAAAGCCCTGGAATAAAAGTCATCTAGCTGTTAACTGCACGCCCGTTTTCAGGAGCTGTGCAGCACTGAGTAGGTATGTAACGAAATATTATAATGTTATATTACTAACCTGAGTAAGATGGTTTGCTTTGGTGATAGGAAAACCCTGATGCGTAGCACCGAGCAGTTGGAGAAAAAGGTAATACCCATAAGCTCTACAGATCATATTGTGGATTTCAACAAGTTTTGTTCGATTTCCTTGTTGTTTTGTTTTGTTTTGTTTTTTTCAGCAGGACTTCGTAACTCGCTCCAGATCACATCATAACGAAAAGGGTATCAGACACTTCAAGGGTAACATCGAAACATTTGTAAGAATTATTATTGACTCTGGACTATCTGAAATTTTCTGTTTACAGAATTTGTGAGGTGGCTTCGCGACTCATTGCTTTGATATCAATGTTTAATCATTTACAAGTAACATGTTTAATATTTCAATCCTTTTTTTTGAAAGTTTTCTGTTTTCAGAGGAGAAAACTATCAATGGGTAGTGCTTTTAAACTGTTATCCAATCAGCTGCCCATTGGACTGGCCACCATGACGAATAGGTGTAAGTATTAAGTTAGGGGACAATTCAAGGCAACTTACATGATTTCCATTGTTGCATTTCATATGCTGGAAACGCAAATTGTCTTAAATATGTGCGACTAGCACTAACTTAAAAAATGGTTTAGTTGATCTTTTTTTAATCCTTAGTAAATTATCAGTCCTTATCAGCAGTCTTTTGCATTCAAATCAAATGTAGTACCATTAACTCCATTGCAATTTAGACAATCCACAATAGTCCTTCTAAGTTAAATCCAATGCAATGCAAACTATCCTGTATGGTTATTTCCAGTTCAATCCAAGACAGTGCGGTGTAATGCAGTTTGGTGAAGTCAAGCAGTCTATAGCAATCCAGTGCACTGAAGTGCAGTGCTGTCTGGTCCAGTCCAGTCTAGTCTCGTTTACTCCAATAGTTTTACCGAGACACCAGCTGATCTTTCAAAGGACACAACCAACCAAAGGGTACCCAGTGATTCGTGGCTGAATTTCTAACACAACACACTAACACAACCTAGGGAAGTGCAGTGCCGTCCATTAGAGTAAACTGCCTTTCAGAAAAGGCGACATTCAAAACTAATTTAGTTAAATGCAGTCCAGTCCAGTCAAATCACCCCAATGAAATGTCTACAAATACTGTGGGGGAGAGGTTTTTCTAAATGATAGCTTTATAAGGGTATACCTAAGAACTAAAAATACACCAAAGAATTGATGAATACAAACATGAAATAAAGAAATGAAATAAATCTTGATAACTAATAAAAGTGATCATTTCTCAACTTAATTCCTAAGGAGATTAAGAAATGATAAATATGAAGGAAGGTGAAAAAATATGTAAATAAATTGATAGATAAGTAGAAAAGTATTAACTATGATATTATTGTATTATTTACTTATTTATGGTTTTTAGTGCAGAGTATTAAAAGCAATCGCAACGTTTAAAAAGTTTTCCAGGTATTTTTTTCTCCTAAGACCCAGTTTTATCGAACCATCAGCTGATCTTTGGAAGGGCACAAGCAACCACAGGGTCGCCAGTGATTCGTGGCTGAATTTTTAACTTTGGGATATCAGTAGAGCAGGAGTGCTTGACGAGCAGATAATCATTACAACAAGCTAAGCTACAGCTGCCAGAAAAAGCCAAAGGTAGAACATAACCACAAGTACAATAAAATTTGTGAGTAATGAAGGTAAAAGCTAGTCAAAGCAGATATCTTCCTCTTAAAAAAAAAGCACCCCTGAAGGGGTGATTGAGCAAAGCCCTTACATTAGACTTTTGAATTGAAAGGAGAAAGTGGTCTTATGGCTTCCAAACTCGAGAATATGACATCTTATAATAGTTTTTATGGCAGTATAAGTAAAAATTATTACACATGCATCGAAGTACCATACAATAGGATATAGCACAGTACAATATAGTATGACATACTTTTGGCACCGTTTACTATAGTATGGTATAGTATAGTATAGTATAGGAGTTAACGTGGTCTCAAGTATAGTAGAAAGAATAAAAAAAGGGATTTGGGATGTTAAAACATTTTAAAATTAGTGCAGCTCAAGATAAGTCTATTTTCGGGAGCAGTGCATCACTGAGTATGTATGCAAAGAAATATTATAATGTTATGATTCTAACCCGAGTTAAATAGGCTGGTTCGCCGATAGGAAAACCCTTATGCGTTGCACCGAGCAGTTGGAGAAAGACTGAATATCCATTAGTTCTACAGATCATCTAAAAAGAGGTAAGGCCGGTATGTTTTGATTGCGATAAGTTTTGCCAGATTTCTTTCTTTCTTTTTTTTTTTAGCAGAACCTCGTAACTCACTCCAGATCTCAACACAACGAAATAGGGCATCAGACACCTCAAAGGTAACATAGAAAAATTTGTAAGAATTGTTCTTGGTTCTGGACTATCGGAAAATTTCTGTTTACAGAATTTGTGAGGCGGCTTCGCGACTCATTACTTTTAATTGTAATTTCAGTCCTTTTTTTAATTTTAAAAGTTTTTTGTTTTCAGAGCAGGAAAACTATCAATGGGTGGTGCTTTTAATCACAGCCAAGTTATCCGATCAGTAGCATATGGGACTGGTCACATGACGAATAAGTGTAATTATTAAGTCGGGTGACAATTCAAGGACAACTCACATTATTACTATCATTGCATTTCATATACCGAAAACACAAATTGTCTTAAATATGTGTGATTAGCATTAGCTTACAAAAAATATGATTTAGTTGATCTTTTCTTAGCCCTTAGTATATTATCAGTCTTTATTAGCAGTCTTCTGCGTTCAAATCAAATGTAGTACCATTAACTCCATTGCAATCTAGGCAATCCAGAATAGTCTTTCCAAGTTAAGTCCAATGCACTGCAAACCATCCTGTATGGTTATTTCCAGTTCAATCCAAGACAGTGCGGTGTAATGCAGTTTGATGAAGTCAAGCAGTCTATAGCAATCCAGTGCACTGAAGTGCAGTGCTGTCTGGTCCAGTCCAGTCTAGTCTCGTTTATTCCAATAGTTTTACCGAGACACCAGCTGATCTTTCAAAGGAAACAACCAACCAAAGGGTACCCAGTGATTCGTGGCTGAATTTCTAACACTGGGATATCAGTAGAGCAGTATTGGAATGATTCATGAGAAGATGATCACGACTACAAGCTAAGCTATAGCTACAAGAAGAATCTAAAGCTAGGATACAAGCACAGGTACAATGAAATTTCTGAGTAATGAAAGTAAAAGCTAGTCAAAGCAGATCGTCTTCCTCTAAAAAAAAAGCACCCCTGAAGGGGTGATAGACCATAGCCCCTACATTAGTCTCAAGTTAAAAAGAGTACAAGTTTTCTTATTGCTTCCAAACTCGGGAATGTCATCGTATAACAGTTTTTATGGCAAAATAAGTGAAATTATTACAGGTGACTCTAAATACTATACAGTAGGGTATAGTATAGTATAATGTAGTATAGCATAGTTTGGTACTGCACACTATAGTATAGTATAGAATAGCAGTCAATACTCTCTCAACTCTAATAGAAAGAATAGAAAACGGATTTGGGAGGTTTAAACATTTTAAAATTAGTGCAGCTCAAGATAAACCCAATTTTGGGAACTGTGCATCACTGAGTAGGTATGTAAAGAAATGTTATAATGTTATGATACTAACCCGAGTAAGATGGTTTGGTTCGCTAATAGAAAAACCCTGATGCGTTGAACCGAGCAGTTAGGGAAGAACTTGATATCTATAAGGTCTACAGATTATGTAAATAGAGGTAAGGCTGGCATGTTTTCATTGCAACAAGTTTTGTCAGATTTTTTTTTCTTTTTTTTTTTTTTTCAGGAAGACCTCGTAACTCACCCCAGATCATATCGTAACGAAGTAGGGCATCAGACACCTCAAAGGTAACATAGAAACATTTGTAAGAATTATTCTTGGTTCTGGACTACCTTAAATTTTCTGTTTATAGAATTTGTGAGGCGGCTTCTCGACTCATTGCTTTCACGCCAATGTTTAATAATTTACAAGGTGACATGTTTAATATTCAATCCCTTTTTGTATTCTGAAACTTTTCTCTCTCAAGAGGAGAAAGATAATCAATGGCTAGTGCTTTTAAACATGGCCTAGTTATCCAATCAACAGCCCATGGGACTGGTCACAGATAACGATTAAGTGTAAGTATTAAGTCAGGGGACAATTCAAGGACAACTTGCATGATTTCCATTGTTGCATTTCATATGCTCGAGACACAAATTGTCTTAAATATATGCGACTAGCACTAGCTTAAAAAAACTATGATTTAGTCGGTCTTTTCTAAATCCTTAGTATATTATCAGTCTTTATTGGCAGTCTTTTGCATTCAAGTCAAGTGTAGCACCATTAACTCCATTGCATTCTAGGCATCCCAGAACAGCCCTTCCAAGTCAAGCCTAATGCTATGCAAGCTATCCTGTATGGTGATTTCTGGTTCAATCCAAGACAGTGCAGTGTGTAATGCAGTCTGGTGAATTCAAGCACAGTCTACAGCAATCCAGTGCAGCGAAGTGTATCGCTGTCTGGTCCAGTACAGTCCTGTCCCGCTCACTCCAGTCCAGACCAGTCCCATCTACTCAAGTCAAGTCTCATCCATGCAAGTACATTGCAGTGTATCTCCATCCGGAACTACCCAAGTCAATACAAGTCAACTGCAACAATGCAGTGTAGTGCTGTCCAGTCCACTCCCGCTAACTGAGGTACATTGCAGTGTATTTCAATCTGGTGCACAATGTCGACCGCAATGCATTCCAGCTGAGACTAGAGAAGTACAACCAAGGGCAGTGCGTTGCCATCCATTAGAGTAAAGCTCTATTCAGAAAAAGCCCCAGTCAAGTCAGATTCAGTGAAGTTCAGTGCAGTCCAGTCCAGTCATATAGACCCAACGTAGTGTCTACAAATACTGTCGTTGAGAGCCTTTTCTAAATAATCTAACACTGATCTAATAACTAAGAATACACCAACATTTTGATAAATAAAAAGTTGAAATAAAGTAACAAAATAAATCTTGATAACTAATGACAGTTATCATTTCTCAACTAAATCCCTAAGAGGATAAAGAAATGATGAATAAGTAGGAAGATGAATAAATATGTAAATAAATTGATAAATAAATAAAAGTTTAATAAATGTAATATTTTTGTATAATTTATGTATTTATGACTTTTGATGCATATTATTGAAAGATGCAATGTTTTGAAAGTTTTCCAGGGATTTTTTTTCCCAAGACCTAGTTTTACTTCGACATCAGTTGACCTTTGGAAAGACACAAGCAACCACCGAGTCGCCAGTGATTCGGGACTGAATTTCGAACACTGGGATATCAGTAGAGCAGTACTGGAGTGCTTCATGAGAAGATGATCACAACAACAAACTAAGCTACAGCTGCAAGAAGAATCCAAAATAAGGACATAACCACAGGTACGATAAAATTTCTGAGTAATGGAAATAGAAGCTAGTCAAGGCAGATTGTCTTCCTATTAAAAAGAAAGTCATGAACGGGTGACAGAGCATAGCCCTTGCATTAACCTTAAACTGAAAAGAGAACAAGAGTTCTAATCACTTCCAAACTCGAGAATATGACAATTTATAATTGTTTTTATGGCAAAATAAGTGAAATTATTACACATGCATCTAAGTACCATACAGTAGTGTATAGGGTAGTTTAGTATAGCGTGGTATGATACTGTACACTATGGTATAGTGTAGTATAGGAGTTAATATTGTCTCAAGTTAGATAGAAAGAATAAAAGGGATTTGGGAGCTTAAAACATTAAAAAATTATTGCAGCTCAAGAAATCCTCATTTTCGGATGCTGTGCATCACTGAGAAGATATGTAAAGAAATATTTAAATGTTACGATACTAACCTGTGTAAGATTCATCAAAATTCATCCGAAAATTACATCTAAGTGTTTCCAATCATGTTCACAACATTTATTCTTCAGGTTGTATTAGGGTTAGGGTTAGGGTTAGGGTTAGGGTTAGGGTTAGGGTTAGGGTTAGGGTTAGGGTTAGGGTTTAGGGTTTAGGGTTAGGGTTAGGGTTAGGGTTAGGGTTAGGGTTAGTGTTAGGGTTTGCTTAGGGTTTAGGGTTAGGGTTAGGGTTAGGGTCCAACAGTACGCCAAACGACTGGGTACATCCGTTCAGTTTGTCACCCTCAACTGTAAATATGTGTAGCTCTGGATTCATACACTTTTAAAGCGCGTTCCTTCGACGTACGAGTTTCTACCAAAGTACACAAAACGAAGCAAAAATGCCTGGGATATTTGACAGGCACTTGCGATCTCCCTTTAGAAAATGGACCGATCTTCGGGAAAATACTCTCCGTTTACCGAGCAGAATAAGCCTCAGAAGGTTGGTTCTACGAGTCTTAGACTGAAAGTCCTTGACATCTACTCACTACCTTCGCCATCTGTTTTATGTGTTTCCATTTCGACACCGAGGGGGTACTGGGGTGTATGCATAGAGTTGAGCCCGCGCTCCAAAATTTAAAAAAAAATTATTGGAGCCAAAATCAAAAAGCTTCGGACAATGAAATACTCCTAGAGGAAATTCTAATCACAGAAAACGTGCCTGTCAAATTGGCGAAATGAAATAAAGGCCACAGGTCAAAACCCAGTAGAATGATGAACCCTCCACTCCCACAAGTGACCAAGACAGAACTTCTACTTACAGTATGAATACAATATCAAGCAGGCAGGTGACGAGAATGGAGAAGAACATCGATCATGGGATTAGTAGTTGAGCCAATACCAAATTCTTTGAACTCACATCATAAGAGTTGTCTGGCAGATAGTAAGGACAATTACTAATCAGATCTTGGGAGTGAAAGGGTTTCATACATCGAGGTTGCACTGTCCGGTTTTAATGCCAGTATACTAGCACATGAGACATTTCTGCGATTTGATTGGCTTAGAGCAGTGGTGTTTCAGCTTAATTTAAGCCAAATACCTACATGTGAAAATTACAAACTAAACCCGGGTAGCGGTAGAGACGAATAACAGCATAATTTGTACCTGATGTTTGGCATGAATACCACTGGTGATATTTCAAAATTGCCTCAAATGCCACCGGCCTAACAGCTGGTGAGACTACGCATAACAATTTCGAAATATCACTGCAGGCATTTAGGTCAAATGTCACTAGAGATCATCCAATTACCTACACAAAGACAAAGGACAAAACCACACACTCCTTTGAATATAAATTTGGGCATCAGTCTTTATTTTCAACAACAATACCAATAAATGTGTCAAAACTTTGTGGCACTTGATAGCTACATCACACCAGCACAGTTCCTGCCCTTGCATGTCAGCTGCTGCAACTGAAGAAAAGAGAGAATTTTGCTCATCTGTTGACACTGATAGAAACATGAAATTGCACAGCAAAAAGTATGAAAATTCCTTAAGGCCAGAGCTAGCTTCACACTGAATTCCTGCACTTTTTGAAGCAATAATAACCAATCCAAAGTGTCTGAATGAAATTCAGCTGCAAAGGAGGAATGAATTAATGTCAAGGGTTGATGTGATAATGATGGATGGAGTTAAAAGTTTCTGATGGCTGTCATTTCCATAGCGCTGGTCGCACGCTTGCGGCAGACTGTTGAGGTGGTAGCCCCAGGTGTCCAGAAGGCCTGCGCGCGTAGCGCAATGGTGATCATGGCCTGTCAGGGGAACGACAGCCTCTTGTGTGTTCAGTGGGGGAAATGTTACGTAGACGGGTAAATGGATGGTATAATCCAGAAATCTAGTAATGTCATTGACCATATTTACCTGCAGGCGAGGCGATGTGACAGCTCTTAATAACCCTTTCACTACCGCAAATGACCTGGAGAGAGAATTTTTCCTAACGATATAAATACAATATGAACAGGGTGAGTGCTGAGAATCCAGAACATCATCTCAATTTGGGGACCATTGGTTGATGCCATACTAAACTCTACCAAGGAACTACCATCATAAGGATTGTATGGTTGACAGTGAGGAGAGGTGCAAATTTGATCTGGGAGCTAAAGGGTTACACTCAAGTGGTAAGGGACGTACAGGTGCAATCTGGTTTGAAGGGAATTTCATTCCTGTGCAAGCCCTGTCATTTCAAATGGCTGACAGATAACAATAATAATATTATCTCGGAGTGGGTGATCAATCATTATTCTCACGGATTTGATTTTATGAATTGACTGACCTTTTTTTTTCCCAGGGAAGGATTCAATTTGTACTTCACTTGGTCCTTGTTTTCCCTACAGGCAGGAAAGCAGGAAAATTCACATTGACATTCAATTTACAGCCTCCTTTTAATGAAGCCTTTCACTCCCTCCCAAGATCTCCAGAGTAATTCTCCTTACTGTCAGCCATACAGTTCTGGTGATGTTGGCTTGGAGAATTTGCTATTGGATCAGCTTAAGTTCCCTTCATTTCTATTTTTCTTTGATCTCATCACTTGTCTGCTTGATATTGCATATTGTATATTGTATATTGGATATTGGATATTGGATATTGTATATTGGATATTGTATATGTTCTGAGATTACCAGCAAGGAATAAATATTCTTTGGCAGTACTTACTTGTATTTTCCAGCTGGAGGTAACTGCTATGTCTAAGCACAATTCTTTTCTGGCCCCTCTTGGCTGATTGGAGTCTGCCTGCTCCAGTTGACTGTTATTTTCTGTAAAACAGAATAATATACATAAGGACCCAGGCATGAAGTGAAGAAACCTTCCTTGGAAACCTTGGAAACAACACAATGTTTTAAATTGCTCAGATCAAAACCAAAAAATTTTACTGTTTGTTAAAAACAATGTTATGCAATGTTAAATGTTACATCATGTGCGACAATCGTGAGAGGTGGTTTCAGTCAATTTTATAACAAGATGATCAATGTCAAAGTCTGTCGCAAACTGTGGATAAATATTCAAGCTAGGGCAGTGGTGTTTTTCTGAGGAAATTGGTCTTTTCTGTGACAGTGGTGAGATGGTTTTACTCGATTTTGAAATTCAACCAGCATGTTCATTTCAGAGTTCAACACAGGCCAGTGTGTTCCGTAAATGTTGTGTTTGCAAGATTTTTTTTTTTTTTTAAGTTCCTCACAAGCTGTTGATGATAATATTCAAGCTAAGGCGGTCGTGTTTTTGTGAGCAAACTAATTTTTTTCTGTGACAAAGGTGACAGATAGTTTAGCTCGATTTTGAAATTTGACCAGCGTGTTCATTTTGGAATTCAACACATTTAAAATAAAATTGAGTTGATGGTTGAGAAAATGTGTACTCGTTCTCTGCTATAATAAGTTATTTTTAATAACCGCCACAAAAGGGAAGCAGGTCGCTGTGCCCACAAAGATGAGAACATTCAAAAGTGTCTCCTTTAACTCTAGTCACCACGATCGCTATAAATGGAGCTTTCCTTACCAAGCTGTCAACCAATTGCGATTAAATGGTCTTTTGTTTTCACCTTCATTTCACTAAAGAGGTTTGCAGTTCAGAGAAAGGAATTGAACAACAATTAGACTGCCGACAAAACTCTGAACAGACAAATTCAACCTCTTTTTCCAATTGTCAGTCCGAGATCTCTCTTTGGGGCACTTTGCCAAATTTCGCCCTCCATATTGAAATGAAAATAGATCCTCGTTGAGAAAAGCAGTGCATTATAGTCTAAGTTCAAGGTTTTACCCCCAGACAGGCGGTAAGGGTTGTTATTTAAGCAAATTCCTTCCAACTATTAATGGTTCCAGAAAGAAATTCACCCTTGCTTAGGAATTTTTTCAGCTAACCCTAACACTCACCGTGCTTTTTCCGGCTAAATTCAACCATCGCGTGTGGAAATGGGTTAGGGTTAGGGTCCAACAGTACGCCAAACGACTGGGTACATCCGTTCAGTTTGTCACCCTCAACTGTAAATATGTGTAGCTCTGGATTCATACACTTTTAAAGCGCGTTCCTTCGACGTACGAGTTTCTACCAAAGTACACAAAACGAAGCAAAAATGCCTGGGATATTTGACAGGCACTTGCGACCTTCCTTTAGAAAATGGACCGATCGTCGGGAAAATACTCTCCGTTTACCGAGCAGAATAAGCCTCAGAAGGTTGGTTCTACGAGTCTTAGACTGAAAGTCCTTGACATCCACTCACTACCTTCGCCATCTGTTTTATTTGTTGCCATTTCGACACCGAGGGGGTACTGGGGTGTATGCATAGAGTTGAGCCCGCGCTCCAAAATTTAAAAAAAAATTATTGGAGCCAAAATCAAAAAGCTTCGGACAATGAAATACTCCTAGAGGAAATTCTAATCACAGAAAACGTGCCTGTCAAATTGGCGAAATGAAATAAATATGAACCCTCCACTCCCACAAGTGACCAAGACAGAACTTCTCCTTACAGTATGAATACAATATCAAGCAGGCAGGTGACGAGAATGGAGAAGAACATCGATCATGGGATTAGTAGTTGAGCCAATACCAAATTCTTTGAACTCACATCATAAGAGTTGTCTGGCAGATAGTAAGGACAATTACTAATCAGATCTTGGGAGTGAAAGGGTTTCATACATCGAGGTTGCACTGTCCGGTTTTAATGCCCGTATACTAGCACATGAGACATTTCTGCGATTTGATTGGCTTAGAGCAGTGGTGTTTCAGCTTAATTTAAGCCAAATACCTACATGTGAAAATTACAAACTAAACCCGGGTAGCGGTAGAGACGAATAACAGCATAATTTGTACCTGATGTTTGGCATGAATACCACTGGTGATATTTCAAAATTGCCTCAAATGCCACCGGCCTAACAGCTGGTGAGACTACGCATAACAATTTCGAAATATCACTGCAGGCATTTAGGTCAAATGTCGCTAGAGATCATCCAATTACCTACACAAAGACAAAGGACAAAACCACACACTCCTTTGAATATAAATTTGGGCATCAGTCTTTATTTTCAACAACAATACCAATGAATGTGTCAAAACTTTTCTTGTCTACTCCATTCGGTTAGGCAGTATTGTTTAGAGGGGGAAAAAATCTCCAGTCATCACTGCCTGCACACATTCAACCTTGATGGTGGCACTTGATAGCTACATCACACCAGCACAGTTCCTGCCCTTGCATGTCAGCTGCTGCAACTGAAGAAAAGAGAGAATTTTGCTCATCTGTTGACACTGATAGAAACATGAAATTGCACAGCAAAAAGTATGAAAATTCCTTAAGGCCAGAGCTAGCTTCACACTGAATTCCTGCACTTTTTGAAGCAATAATAACCAATCCAAAGTGTCTGAATGAAATTCAGCTGCAAAGGAGGAATGAATTAATGTCAAGGGTTGATGTGATAATGATGGATGGAGTTAAAAGTTTCTGATGGCTGTCATTTCCATAGCGCTGGTCGCAGGCCTGCGGCAGACTGTTGAGGTGGTAGCCCCAGGTGCCCAGAAGGCCTGCGCGCGTAGCGCAATGGTGATCATGGCCTGTCAGGGGAACGACAGCCTCTTGTGTGTTCAGTGGGGGAAATGTTACGTAGACGGGTAAATGGATGGTATAATCCAGAAATCTAGTAATGTCATTGACCATATTTACCTGCAGGCGAGGCGATGTGACAGCTCTTAATAACCCTTTCACTACCGCAAATGACCTAGAGAGAGAATTTTTCCTAACGATATAAATACAATATGAACAGGGTGAGTGCTGAGAATCCAGAACATCATCTCAATTTGGGGACCATTGGTTGATGCCATACTAAACTCTACCAAGGAACTACCATCATAAGGATTGTATGGTTGACAGTGAGGAGAGGTGCAAATTTGATCTGGGAGCTAAAGGGTTACACTCAAGTGGTAAGGGACGTACAGGTGCAATCTGGTTTGAAGGGAATTTCATTCCTGTGCAAGCCCTGTCATTTCAAATGGCTGACAGATAACAATAATAATATTATCTTGGAGTGGGTGATCAATCATTATTCTCACGGATTTGATTTTATGAATTGACTGACCTTTTTTTTTCCCTGGGAAGGATTCAATTTGTACTTCACTTGGTCCTTGTTTTCCCTACAGGCAGGAAAGCAGGAAAATTCACATTGACATTCAATTTACAGCCTCCTTTTAATGAAGCCTTTCACTCCCTCCCAAGATCTCCATAGTAATTCTCCTTACTGTCAGCCATACAGTTCTGGTGACGTTGGCTTGGAGAATTTGCTATTGGATCAGCTTAAGTTCCCTTCATTTCTATTTTTCTTTGATCTCATCACTTGTCTGCTTGATATTGCACATTGTATATTGTATATTGGATATTGGATATTGGATATTGGATATTGTATTATCATTTCTACTATTATTAAATGAGATTGCTAAAAACATGAAATTTCTGCCAACAATGCCAATAGGCAGTGGAGAGAAGAGGTAGAGAGAGAGAGAGGCGATGGAATGGTCAGTGCAGGAGAGTGGAAGAAATGCTCACAAGTTGTAGCTGCAGAGGTGAAACTTTGAGGGGCTGTCGTTCCTAGACCGCTGGCCGGTTGGTGAGGGCAAACTGTTGAGGCCGGAGCCACAGGCTCCACCAGCGCTAGCGCGCGTCGCAAAGCGAGCAGCGGGGCTTGCCAGGGGAAAGGCAGGGCACTGTTTGTGCAGAGGTCAAGGAGGGACATAGACCAGCAGGTAGTAGAAGGATGTTTTTTCTTTCAATGGTCTGTTTTCAGTGGTGCACTTTGGGAACAATTGATTGTTATTCATACCTCAGTCACCGGGTGGATTTGCAGGTGCAGGTGCCTGTACAGGACTTGGTCCTTGGTTGGCCTAGAGGAAAGAAAAGCAGGGGTCAAAAATTAGCATTGACATTTTTGATTTGAAACATGTAATATCATCATCATTATTATTATTATTATTATTATTATTATTATTATTCAGATTGCATTTCATGCATTTAACCCCTGGCCAGTAATTCTGGAAATGAAGAAAGGAAAGCCTGCCCTCTTACCACAGGTAGAGGGTTGTTTTGGGCATCATCATTGCAAAACTGTTCTAATTTGTACTCCTAACGATATCAATACAGCATCAACAGGATGAGTGCTGAGAATCCAGAACATCATCTCAATTTGGGGACCATTGGTTGATGCCATACTAAATTCTACCAAGTAGCTACCATCAAAAGGATTGTATGGTTGACAGTGAGGAGAGGTGCAAATTTGATATGGGAGCTAAAGGGTTAACCCTTGAACTCCTGTTAGTGTTTGACACTATATAACTCCCTATAATATCCATACATTATTCAGCAAACAGGTGGTGAGAATCATCAGACATATCAGGCACAAGTGGTTACCTTGATATACATATATATATATATATATATATATATATATATATATATATATATATATATATAGCCACTTTCCCAGGCAAGGATTGGATTTGTACTTCACTGGAGGAATGTGCATGACTTGGTCCTCGGGCTGGGAGAAGTCACATGTCGATCACCTCTGGCAGTTTGAGGGTGAAATGAAATGAAATGGCACAGCAAGACACTGACTCTTTTGGCATGCAAAACACTCAAGTGGAGACCTCTCGGGTCTTTCTTTCTTTCTTTTTTTGGATGCCACCCACTGTGAGAGAGAGAGAGTAACCCTGATGCAGATCATCCGATGAATCAGTAGGTAGATGAAAGTTGTTTCTCACCAATTTAAAAAAGTTGTGTGCAAAATAAATACAGACATCAGTACAATATCTAGGAGGTACTTAGGTACACGATACATCATCATTTTTATTATTGGACGAATCTATTTAACAAACAGATATGAACGAACCATGAATTAACCCTTTAACTCCCAGATCAAACTTGTAATTCTTTTGACTGCCAACCATACAATTCTTATCATGTGAGTCCGGAGAATTTAGTATTAGATCCACTAATTATCCACAAAATCCACATTTTTCTCTCTTCTCGTCACCTAGATGGTCGATATTGTGTGGATGATGTAAGGAGAAACTCTGTGTCGGTCACTCACTTCTGTGTTGGTTGGAGTTAAAGGGTTAAATATAAAAGTTGCATTGCACTGTCTAACCCTAAGCAAGCAAAAAAAAAAAAAACCCAACACATCAAGTGTCAACCCCAAGCAACTAGTTCCCACACAAAACTCTGAGGACATTCTTACAAAAAGTCTTAAAATCTCTTGCTTTAACCGGCCTTTGACTCCCAAGATCTGATTGGCTGCCACATAATTGTAAATAAGTGACAAGAATTTGGTGTTAGATCAAGATCACCACTTCTACTCGATAAGGTTGAGTTTTCTCCTGACCTGTCTGCCAGATAATGTTTAGATATTAATTACAGGGAGAAGTTACATGTGAATCACTCTTGGGAGTCAAAAAAGGGTTAAAGCCTCAGAATTGGCCAAGGAAGAACCTTCCCAGATTTCTACATCTAGTTAGCAGCCCATGCAGCTAGCTAGCTAGCTAGCTAGCTAGCTAGCCTCTACAATCTACACTTGTAAAGAATTGAGAAAATTTAAACAAGCTGGCCAAACCAGTAATCTCAATACTCACTCGTAAAGAAAGAATCGAGAGATTTCAACAAGGTGGCCAAACCCAAAAGAAAAGGTTCATTGCACTTGCATTATTTTCATGCTCATGCAGACAACATTCAGACAACCTGTGTCGGTGAAACAAAACACTTTGGACTTTCGTCAAGGAGTAAGTGACGCGTTTTCAAAAAAACTGATAACAATTTCAACCTTCCACTTCTACCATCCGACACTGCACCCCGAATGTCAAATATAAAATCAACTGGGAACTGGAAATCTGCAAATTCTTCATCTGGCAACGGCCATAGCAGAATCACTTGGATTGGAGACTCAGTGTCTTACTCTTCAGTAACTACCAGTGAGTGTCTGGGCTGAGGGGGAAAAAAAAAAAAAGAAAAGAGGATCGGAGAGCCACATTACTTCTCACTACAGCGAGAAAGTCAAATGGTCTGCAAAGGCTTCGAACAAAGAGCAGAGTGCCATCGGCATGACTTTATTCAGCAACCAGAACGCAAATTATTGTTTCTGAACTGTTACCACGATCGATCTTGTATTTTTTCACGACAAAAGAGGTCCCTTTGGATGCCGTGTCAATGTTCCATTCACTTACAGTGAGAGCATTTGACTTATCAGCAGTTAGAATATATGGCATGGCAGATTGTAACTCTGTCATAATAGATAATAGATGATAGCTGACTTACCGGAGCTGAGCTGCTCTCTCTCAGGCTCGATCAACCCAAAGACGACTATCCCTCCGACCGGAACCCATGCTATCATAGCAGCCACATCACGGTGCCCGGTACCGACGACAGTCGTGCCGTTTATAGCTACTATACGATCTCCGACGCAGATCCCGGGAGCTTCGTGCGCAATGCTTCCTGGATCGATACCTTCGATGAGTGCACAACCCGAACTATCATTTGTTATGTGAAGACCCAAGGATGGGCCTGCTTTAGACACTGTCACAGTTTTGCGTTCTCCTTTAACAGGTGCAGACGTGAAGCCATCAGCTCCAGTTTGCCCTCCGAGTAACCCTTCCGTGACCATTCCGCATGCAGTTAGCGTGGACATAAGACAAGATCTGATGGAAAGAAATGTAAATTCTCAGGTCAACTCAATTCAGATAATGTATACAGCCACTAGAGAGTCTCGAAATAAGTGCTCTCCTCGCCCAACGAATCATTCTTTGCACAGGGTTACCTTGAACACAGCAACATCGCAACTTCGAAACCTCGGGGATGGAAGGTGTGTGATGCCATATTCCCACTGCCTCCGATTTCGTGGAGGCGAAACGAAAAGACATGTCTCTCTAGCTCGCAGGGCTAGCTAGTCGAGTCACCTAATGCGCGTGCGCGCGCGCCTTGGGGAGGGGGGGAGGGGGGAGGGGGGGACATTTGGCGCTAGGCCGAGATGGCCGGCCAACTAGCCAATCAAATAATAATAAATAAAATCATCATAAGCTTTATTTACGTGTCAAATAAGATAGCAGTTTCCCACTAGGTAAGCACACCTAAACTAAACTCATCTGATCTATATAAAACTATGCGTTAAAAATTTATTGGAATATGATAAAAGAGCTCTTCCCATATAAAACTACCCTACCCCGAAAATAGTAGACCCCACGTTTATAATACCCCACCCTGTATAATAAGATGATAACCTTCATATGATGAGATAATAAGATGATAATAATTACAATAATATGATCTTGATAGTATTTAAAATATTTAAGATTGACGTTCTTGTACCCTCTCTACTTTTCTAGAATCACTAGCTTTGCAACAATTCCATACAGTACCACAGTAAGTTAAATAAGGCAGAATAGCAGCCTTAAAAAGTTGTAATTTAGCCTTGGCTGGGATTAACTTCCTTAATCTATTAGTTACACCCAGCCTTTGACTGCTTCCTTTTTTTTTCTTTTTTTTTTTTAATTTTTTTTTTTTTTTTAACAGATGTTACTTACGCGATCAGAAAAATGTAAATTATCATCAATATTTACACCCAATAACTTAGAATAGAATTATATGATTTAATGGCTGTTCCGTTAACATTTAGCTCTAACTGTTCATCATTTAGTCTACCTCCTTTCGATATCATTGATCCATATTTATCAAAGTTCCCTTTGAACCGTCACATGTTTCGACGCGCGAGCTGTGGGCAAATAATTAATTCGTGTGCGGGCAAGTCCGAATCGGCCCGGACGTGCGTGGGCAAGTTTGAATCGGGGAAAAATCACCATTCGTGGCCGGTTTTTGCCTGTCGGGTGTGTTGCTTTTGTGACGGACGGCTTCAAATGAAATAATTCCGGGTGCAAAAAAAAACAAAAACAAAATCAAAACAAGAAAACAAGAAAACAAGAAAGCAAGAAAACAGGACAGGACCGAACAGAACAGCAAAAGCCAGACAAATTCAAATTCACACACTTTTTATTATTTATCTGACAGCTAGAAATCTCTCTGGCGGCTTCCAAAAGTCCAACAACAATAGCGAAGAAAAGGGATCTTCTTAGAGTTCTCGTTCTGTTTTTTTTTTTCTCCTCTTTGTCCTTTTGCTTTGTCCTTTTTTTTTTTTGAGGTCAGGATCCCCGCTCCCCGCCCATGACTGCCTTGTGTATCTCGCGCACGCTGGTCAGCAGTCGCATGGCGTAGGGACTGCCTTTGGCAGCAGCCACCTTCACAGCGACTAGCGACTCTCTCGACTCCACCCACTGCTCACCGTCCAAGTCTGGGGCATAGTTAGAACCTCCGGTGTGCCTGTACCATAGAAGGAGGGCTTGGCCTTCCGGCAGGAAAGCTTGAACACGCCCCAGGAAAATCGAAGGCTTCTGTAGGGTGCTGTCCTCGGCCACGAGTCCCACAAAGTCGCCCACGTCGATCTCCGGCTCCGAGATCTCTGGCAGCTGGAGAGACCTGGTCATGGGCCCGGCCACAAGCTCCTCTTCTTCGGCCTTGCGCCTGGCCAGATCTAATGCCGGGGTCTTCTTCTGGTTTGCCGTGCGTCGGTCGTAAGTGTGCTGGGCCTGCTCTCGGGAGTGCCGGAGACAAGCAGCAAGGCTGTCTTTCATCTGATCGTCGCATCCGCTGCAGATAGACAGAGGGAGAACGACAAAAAGAAAAACGTATCAAACGGTTATCAGCGATGTGGCTATGCCGGCGTTTTAAAGCAACAGATTCCAAAATTCGCGGGGAACGAACGAACGAAGGAAGGAAGGAAGGAAGGACGTGACTTGCAGTTCAATAGCCATGTCGACCTACCTCTGGGAATATGCCCAGGTTACGAAAGATGACCTTAGTCCGCATACCGCCACCTTGCTTCCGGTCAGGAGTTCGAACATTTTCTGTAAACGTGTTGTGAACGACGTGCTCGAGTACGGTGCACCCTTGGAATTCTGAAATGAAATAGGTCAGAGTCAAAATGATCTGCTGCTGCACAGCAGTGGGCCCAGTTGTTCAAAGGCCGATTAGCTCTAACCCAGGGTTAAATTTTAATCCAGCTTTCTTTATTTCTTTGTTCAGAAGTCTTTTGGGGAAAGTCTTCACTATTCTTTTTAGAACATGCAATGATCAAATTGCAAGCAAAAAGATTTGAACTGAATTTTCTCTTAAAGTTTTCAGACCTGAAATCAAATTTCACACTAACCCTGGGTTACCTTAACCCAGCTTTGAACAACCAGGGCCTGTGGTGACTGTGACCCACGGCCAGTGTTTTCAAAGAGTCCTCTTCGGCCCAAAAATTCCTAACCAGTTAGCTAGTTTCAAGCGAGTGCTACTTCACCCGGCGACGGCATGAGTTGGACAATTTTGCCTTGCCGAGCCCGGCAATTTTAGCCCGCGTTAGCTAGCTGGCTATAAGACGGGGAACCCTATACTTACCAGAAACAGGTAGTTGCTGCACAGCGTCGGATTAAGCACCTTTCTGAATTCTGATACAAACTGTATGAACAGCCTGCAGAGTTGGCTGTCTGCCTGCGGGGAGAGAGAGAGAGAGAGAGAGAGAGAGAGAGAGAGAGAGAGAGAGAGACTGTTATTAAAGTGTGCTCAGAACTCTTGTTAATTTCCGTACTCTGCTCGTGTCAGTCGTTCAGTCGTGACAAGAATTACCTGTATGGGAATAGTTTCAGGCCCGCTCTGCTTGCAGGTTTTGAACCTTCCGAGGTGTAGCACGATGCCGTCGCCATCTGTCTTGATCAAGGCCACGTTTCTGTCACGATAGTGCGCTTTCTGAAACGGTTCTTCCAGTTGGCTTTCCAAGACCAACTCCATCGTCCTGATTTCTAGGCCCCTGCTGGGCGGGAGGTGGGTGTACAGTGACAAAAGCAGCAGGTCGCGGGCCTCCTGAGCGCGTTGCTGTCTGCCCTTGGCCAATTCAAACCGGCACCGCTGGGCTTCCCTAGCTAGGAGGACTTGTTCCCTTAAGAGAAAGCGGGGACCAGTGTTCTTTAATATCTTTAGAAACGATTCATTCCTACAAATTGAAACTGTACTTCTTGCATTTATTTTCAAGCATTTCAACTCTGAATGCAGTCGTCTACTCAAAAGGGCAGTCAGGCAGGCAGGCAGGCAGGCAGGCAGGCAGGCAGGCAGGAACTGTAGACCTCGAGGACAAGCGTTCACAAAACACGATTCTGACTATTTTTAAATTTTTTACCTTTTCCCGATTGATCATCCAAGATGTTTAAAAGACAGACACGTTTTGTTTCCGTTTTGTTTCCGTTTTGTTTTGTTTCTGTTTTGTTTTACACTAACTAACTAGCACACTTACCAATCCAGCCACTTGCTTTGCGCTTTGAGATCTTCGACTGCGGTCGCCCTCTCCAGATCCCCCTGCTTCTGAAGTACAGTGGCCGTTCTTCTGAGCTGGGAGATAATGCGGATACCTTCGAATTGTGGCCCCAATCCCCGATAGCAATACTTCAGTGGGTACAGCAGACTGCTCGCGTGCACGCTTAGGGTCGCAGGACTCAAGTTCCTCTCCTCCTGATGTAGAGACGAGATGGCAACGTGTCGTAAATGTCTTTTAGCAGGTCAAATGATAATCTACAATCATCTGTCGTTGTCGTTGCAACGTGCAACGTTCTAAAACAACCTCGATACCCACCTTCAGATAGTCTAGGTATCCTTCGATAAGATCCCCGCGATGGAAGTCTTGGACTGAAGGCGACTCTCCGGGCCGGATTCGCTGAACGTATCCAAGATAACCTACAATATACAATATACAATATACAATATTTATTTGCCATATACGACATTTACACATGGAAAAAAAAAAAAATGAAGAAAATTGATGACAGAAAATAAATGGCGAGAAAACCTGAAAGAAACCACGAGGCTTATAACAAGTCAGGCTTTCTCACTTAAAATAACTAATCTTATATTAGAATTACAATATGGACTTATGGTAATTAACTTTGACCGCGCACACGTACACACACACACACACGCACACGCATATTAAGTAAGTTAGTTAAGAATTACTGCCTTACAGAAGCTAATACTTAGAGAGAAGAAATTCCTTAAGCTTTCTTTTAAAAAAAGGGGAGGAGGGAGAACTGGTTATGTCAGAATTTAACGAATTATAAAAGTTTGGACCTTGAAAGTAAATTGAAAACTTCCTGGTGTTCGTTCTGCACAGTGGCAAACGGAAGGACTGAGCATTCCTAGTATTATAATTGTGGATTTGACTATTCAGTAAAAAAAAGTTATTGAATTTGGAAGGGAGTGTAGAGTTCTCGAATGAAAACATAAAAGTACCTAATTGAAACGAATGGATATCATGAAATTTTAAGAGTTTAAGTTCCTTTAAAATAGGGCCAGTATGGGCAATGTATGTAGAATTGCTTACTATTCTTAACGCACGTTTCTGTAAGGTTACAATTCTTTGAAGGTTTGACTTATAGGTACCAGCCCAAGCTGAATTGCAATAATACAAATATGGAAGGATCATAGAATTGTATAAAGTACGAAGGGAGTGAGTAGAGAGAAAAAACCTAGATTTATGAATAATACCTATAGATTTGGATAATTTATTTGCTGTTAAGGATATATGCGATTTCCAGGTCAAATTGTCATCTAATAAAACACCCAAAAACATGGTCTCAGAAACACGAAGAATAGGCTGCTCATTTATGAAAACTTGAAATTCAAAGGATTGCTTCTTTTGCCAAGGCTTGAATACCATAAAATTAGTCTTGGCTAAATTCAAGGAGAGCCGCTTTGCTGCAAACCAGGTTGACAATTTGTTTAATTCTCTATTTAATGTGTTAATTAGGTAAACAGGGTCATTATGGGAGATAAATAAGTTTGTATCATCAGCAAACAAGATTGCATCAAGCAGGGAAGCATTGTTCAAATCATTAACATACAGGATAAAAAATAAGGGACCAAGAATAGAACCTTGAGGCACCCCACAGGGAATCCCCTGTGGGGCAGATCTAACGTTATTAACCTGAGGATAGATGGCCGAGAAACATGAAAAGAGGACCAGAAAATTGGAGCGCGTTCCATTCCTCTGTTTGCTTATCTGGTTTGCCTTTCTTTCTCTTCTTTTTTTGTTTTTGTTTTTTTTGTTTTTTTGTTTTTTTGTTTTTTTTTTGTGTGCTCCATCACCGAAAATGCCACGAGCGATGCAACTAGCAAATAATGTAAAATGCGGAGCCACCATACTCACACAGGATGCGTTCCAAGGCTTTGTCGAACGTGCTCGCGGCGAGCATCTGTCCGTGCCTCTCCAGCGCATGAGGCCTTGTGAAAAAAGACTTGGTCTCCTGCATGAACCATTGCAGATCTGGTGGGAGATCTGTGAGGCGCAGCGCGTAGGCCGACCTCTTGGGAGGAAGGGGGGCTACGGGAACCTGCTGTGGGGTTTCCTCGGCACGATCATGCCCTGGCTTCTCCTCACGATCGGGTGTGCTCGTTGTGACGGGTGGCGGTATTTCCAGCCGTGCGGCGGGCATGGGTTGACCGTGATGAGATGTGGCCGCCTTCGGGAACCTTTGCAGATGTGGTGGGAAGTCTGTAAGAGGCGGCACGTGATGCGCCACCCTCTTCGGAGGCTGTGGTAAGGTTTCCTCCACACGATCGTCTCCGTGCTGCTGGTCGTCGTGGGCGTGGGGTATGCCGGTGGTGACGGGCGGCGCTAGTTGCGGCCTTGTTGCCGCGAGCACGTGTTGACCGTGGTGACGTGCGGTTTTCTCCCTGGACCTTTTCAGCTTCGGTGGGAGATCTGTGAGACGCGGCACGTGATAGGCCGCCCTCTTCGGAGAAAGGGCGGCTACGGGAGGCTGTCGTGGTGCTTCCTCTGCGCCACCACCTGGTTGAAGCTGCTCGTCACCGTCGTCGTCGGATACTACTGCGCTTATTGCAACGGGTGGCGGTTGTTGAGATGCGGTCTTCTTCCTGGACCTTTGCTTAGGGTTTGCGGGCGGGAGATCTGTTAGACGCGGCGCGTGGGACGCCCTCTTGGGAGAGAGGGCGGCCACGGGAGGCTCTTGTGGGGCTTCGTCTCCACCATCGTCTTCTCCGCGCTCCTCGTCGTCCGATACTAGGTTTATTGCAACGGGTGGCGGTGATTCTGGCCTTGCTGCGGGCGTGGGCTCGCCGGCGGGATCAGTTTCTTCCTGGTCGCTAGAGTCGAGAGAACAACTATCCATGGATTCGGCCGACGGGCTCGGATAGCGGGGGCTGTCGTCGCCGTCGACCGAGCAGTCAGCGTAGCTTTGATCTTCACCTCCCCCCTCGATATCGCTCATCGTGTCAGTATTCCACAACAGTCACACGCTTACCAAATTCCACTTTCAAAAGAAAAAAAATTTAAAAAAAAAATAAAAATTAAAAAAAAAAATAGATGAAATAAGATGAACACGAATTAAAACAGCACAAAAAGACTTTGCGATGTTGTCTAGGTACTACCATCACTGATGCTTACGGCCACCTAAAAATCGAATTCGTGAGATCTCGAGACGCGGTTAACGAGGTGTTTGGGTCGAGATTGAACATTAACCAAGCCAGACCAGACCAGAGTTGACCGTTGACGCGAATGTCTCGTCTTGCGAGTAAAGCAGGGTCAATCCAAAAAAGAAAAAAAAAAAAAAAAAAACAGCAAACAAAAAGACAAAAACTGGGTACGGTACAGACGATACAAACGGCGTTCAAGCACAAAAGTTTCGGTACAACAAAACGACAAGAATTTGCTGGCTGGGTGTTCACTCGCATCTGAGACAATTTTGGCCTTTAAATCTCGAATCCATTGAAAATTCCGACAAATGCCACAAGAAAGATCAGTTTGCATACTCTCGCCCAATGCTGATAAAACGGAGTTACAGAGCCGGTAACTCACCTATCGGTCCCGCCTGTGCCCTGGGCTTCGACAAAGGAAAATGCGAGCGTTAGGGACGCCAAACTCGCTTTTGGCATATGCGCGCGGTGACGCTGAAAGGTCCGATCCGAGACGATTTTGGCCTTTAAATCTCGAATCCATCGAAAATTCCGACAAATGCCACAAGAAAGATCAGTTTGCATACTTTCTCTCAATGATGAAAAACGCAGTTACAGAGCCGGTAACTCACCTGTCGGTCCCGCCTGTGCCCTGGGCTTCGATCAACGAAAATGCGACCGTTGGGGACGCCAAACTCGCTTTTGGCATATGGGCGCGGTGACGCTGAAAGGTCCGATTACAAAACCAAACAGACAAGTGTAAACAAACAGACAAGCATTGCAACTATGTTCGTATCTACGATCACTCTGAGTAACGACCAAATTAACCGACAATCGATTCAATAAAAACGAGCCATCTGCTCCATGTGGATTGTGCTACCTTATTAGGCGTAGACATTGACAGCAAATTGTCATTTAATGAACATGTTGAGAAAGTATGTAAAAAGTTGGCCTCTAGAATCGCAATATTGCGTAAGATCCGAGCGTGTCTACCCCTTAAACAGCGACTTCAGTTTTATAATAGCATTATTCGCCCCGTTATGTCTTACGCTAACGTTGTTTGGGCAAATTGCGATAAAGAGCGGCACGCGTTATTTGTCATGCCGATCGCATGACACCATCAGTTGCTTTGTTTAACAAGCTAGGTTGGATCCCGTTTTATGAGCAACCTAAGATTGATAAATGCACAATAATGTATAAGCGAATTAATGGGACTTTGCCGAATTATCTAAATGAACAGGAGGACGCTCTTTCGCTGTTTCGGCAACAAGACTGTGGAACAGTACACCAATTGAAATTAGGAAACTAAATTCTGTAGCATGTTTTAAAAAGAACATGTTTGCCAATATTTTTAAGGAACAACAACTTTTGCATCATTTCGTAATTTAATAATTTATTTTTTATCTTATAATTGAATCCTGTCATATTTTATATTTTAACTGTATATATATATATTTTAGCTTACAGTATTTTAGATTGTAAATAGTTGTGAGGGCCACAAGTTTATTAGCCTTTGGCTATTAAGTGCCACCCTCTTTAAATAAAGGCTTTATTATTATTATTATTATTATGTCTTTACCACTAAGTGACGCCGATACGAGTCGCGCCGCAGCGCACCTCTAGCACAAATAATAATAATAATAATAATAATAATAATAATAATAGCGTATGTCTGTTTGTGGTTATAATAATCATCTTTATTGAGGAAACTTTCAGAAAAAAAGATATGGTTTTCAAAGAGGACCTCAAAACTAGATATATCTAGTAAAAACAACAACTACTCACTACCTTCGCCATCTCTTTTGTCTGTTTCCATTTCGACACCGAGGGGGTACTGGGGTTGAGCCCGCGCTCCAAAATTTAAAAAAAAATTATTGGAGCCAAAATCAAAAAGCTTCGGACAATGAAATACTCCTAGAGGAAATTCAAATCACAGAAAACGTGCCTGTCAAATTGGCGAAATGAAATAAAGGCCACAGGTCAAAACCCAGTAGAATGATGAACCCTCCACTCCCACAAGTGACCAAGACAGAACTTCTCCTTACAGTATGAATACAATATCAAGCAGGCAGGTGACGAGAATGGAGAAGAACATCGATCATGGGATTAGTAGTTGAGCCAATACCAAATTCTTTGAACTCACATCGTAAGAGTTGTCTGGCAGATAGTAAGGACAATTACTAATCAGATCTTGGGAGTGAAAGGGTTTCATACATCGAGGTTGCACTGTCCGGTTTTAATGCCCGTATACTAGCACATGAGACATTTCTGCGATTTGATTGGCTTAGAGCAGTGGTGTTTCAGCTTAATTTAAGCCAAATACCTACATGTGAAAATTACAAACTAAACCCGGGTAGCGGTAGAGACGAATAACAGCATAATTTGTACCTGATGTTTGGCATGAATACCACTGGTGATATTTCAAAATTGCCTCAAATGCCACCGGCCTAACAGCTGGTGAGACTACGCATAACAATTTCGAAATATCACTGCAGGCATTTAGGTCAAATATCACTAGAGATCATCCAATTACCTACACAAAGACAAAGGACAAAACCACACACTCCTTTGAATATAAATTTGGGCATCAGTCTTTATTTTCAACAACAATACCAATGAATGTGTCAAAACTTTTCTTGTCTACTCCATTCGGTTAGGCAGTATTGTTTAGAGGGGGAAAAAATCTCCAGTCATCACTGCCTGCACACATTCAACCTTGATGGTGGCACTTGATAGCTACATCACACCAGCACAGTTCCTGCCCTTGCATGTCAGCTGCTGCAACTGAAGAAAAGAGAGAATTTTGCTCATCTGTTGACACTGATAGAAACATGAAATTGCACAGCAAAAAGTATGAAAATTCCTTAACGCCCCAGCTAGCTTCACACTGAACTCCTGCACTTTTTGAAGCAATAATAACCAATCCAAAGTGTCTGAATGAAATTCAGCTGCAAAGGAGGAATGAATTAATGTCAAGGGTTGATGTGATAATGATGGATGGAGTTAAAAGTTTCTGATGGCTGTCATTTCCATAGCGCTGGTCGCAGGCTTGCGGCAGAAGGCCTGCGCGCGTAGCGCAATGGTGATCATGGCCTGTCAGGGGAACGACAGCCTCTTGTGTGTTCAGTGGGGGAAATGTTACGTAGACGGGTAAATGGATGGTATAATCCAGAAATCTAGTAATGTCATTGACCATATTTACCTGCAGGCGAGGCGATGTGACAGCTGTTAATAACCCTTTCACTACCACAAATGACCTGGAGAGAGAATTTCTCCTAACGATATAAATACAATATGAACAGGGTGAGTGCTGAGAATCCAGAACATCATCTCAATTTGGGGACCATTGGTTGATGCCATACTAAATTCTACCAAGGAACTACCATCATAAGGATTGTATGGTTGACAGTGAGGAGAGGTGCAAATTTGATCTGGGAGCTAAAGGGTTACACTCAAGTGGTAAGGGACGTACAGGTGCAATCTGGTTTGAAGGGAATTTCATTCCTGTGCAAGCCGTCATTTCAAATGGCTGACAGATAACAATAATAATATTATCTCGGAGTGGGTGATCAATCATTATTCTCACGGATTTGATTTTATGAATTGACTGACCTTTTTTTTTCCCAGGGAAGGATTCAATTTGTACTTCACTTGGTCCTTGTTTTCCCTACAGGCAGGAAAGCAGGAAAATTCACATTGACATTCAATTTACAGCCTCCTTTTAATGAAGCCTTTCACTCCCTCCCAAGATCTCCAGAGTAATTCTCCTTACTGTCAGCCATACAGTTCTGGTGACGTTGGCTTGGAGAATTTGCTATTGGATCAGCTTAAGTTCCCTTCATTTCTATTTTTCTTTGATCTCATCACTTGTCTGCTTGATATTGCACATTGTATATTGTATATTGGATATTGGATATTGGATATTGTATATTGGATATTGTATATTGGATATCGTATATCGTATATTGGATATTGCATATTGTATTATCATTTCTACTATTATTAAATGAGATTGCTATCATATCAGGGGTGATTTTGTAATGAGAACTTAGAGGCTGCCCACTCTTGGGGTTGAAGGGTTAAGATTTTTTCTTTCGTTAACGTATTGCAAACTGTACATAACTAGTAAAGCAGATCCTATTTAATGCTTCAGAGATGACCTTTCTACAAGTAACTGGAGTTGAGGCAATGGAAGATATTATTGCATGCTCAGTGTATTGTAGCAGAGTATTGAAAAGTTTCCTGTTTCTGAATTCCAGCAGTGGATAACTCTTGTATTCCAGCGCTGTTATTTCCCAGCCCCTCTTAGCTGTTCTCAGTTTCTCAGCAGGAGTTAACTGTTGTATTCCAGTACTGTTAATTTCCAGCCCTAACACAGCCGTTCTGAGATTACCAGCAAGGAATAAATATTCTTTGGCAGTACTTACTTGTATTTTCCAGCTGGAGGTAACTGCTATGTCTAAGCACAATTCTTTTCTGGCCCCTCTTGGCTGATTGGAGTTTGCCTGCTCCAGTTGACTGTTATTTTCTGTAAAACAGAATAATATACATAAGGACCCAGGCATGAAGTGAAGAAACCTTCCTTGGAAACCTTGGAAACAACACAATGTTTTTAATTGCTCAGATCAAAACCAAAAAATTTTACTGTTTGTTAAAAACAATGTTATGCAATGTTAAATGTTACATAATGTTAAAAATATCCAGGCCAAAAGTAATTCTGAACACAAAATTTAATAAATTTGACAGCTGTGAAGTATATAGCATTGCTTATGAATGAGACAAGAACGTGCTTTTAAATTTCCATCATACCTGAATAATGTCTGCGTAAAAATTGAGCTCAAATGTAGTATTTTTAACTTATAAATCTACTCCTAGTAAGTGGCCCTGGCAAACTATCTTTACATGTCACTGCCAATAAAATAACCCTCCATCTTCATAAAGATCTAAGTAGGCTCTTAAGGCCTTCCTGTCATTTTTTTAAAGCATGGCCTCACAAACTTTTTCTGTTGGCTCCACCAACAAAAAACATTTAGGGAAAGTCAAATAGTCAATACCACAACTAGTACTTAAATACTAAGTTAGCAATTGACTGAGACACCATTAGCACCACCATAAAAAAATGTAGGAACCCTCAACTGGCTGAAACTTGCATCATTCAGTTGCATACTATTCTTCCCATATACTGACTTTTTTGGCATGCAAAACACTCCAGTCGTAAGGGACGTACAGGTGCAATCTGGTCTGAAGGGAATTTCATTCCTGTGCAAGCCCTGTCATTTCAAATGGCTGACAGATAACAATAATAATATTATCTCGGAGTGGGTGATCAATCATTACTCTCACGGATCTGGTTTTATGAATTGACTGACCTTTTTTTTTTTCCAGGGAAGGATTCAATTTGTACTTCACTTGGTCCTTGTTTTCCCTACAGGCAGGAAAGCAGGAAAATTCACATTGACATTCAATTTACAGCCTCTTTTTAATGAAGCCTTTCACTCCCTCCCAAGATCTCCAGAGTAATTCTCCTTACTGTCAGCCATACAGTTCTGGTGATGTTGGCTTGGAGAATTTGCTATTGGATCAGCTTAAGTTCCCTTCATTTCTATTTTTCTTTGATCTCATCACTTGTCTGCATGATATTGCATATTGTATATTGTATATCGTATATTGGATATTGCATATTGTATTATCATTTCTACTATTATTAAATGAGATTGCTATCATATCAGGGGTGATTTTGTAATGAGAACTTAGAGGCTGCCCACTCTTGGGGTTGAAGGGTTAAGATTTTTTCTTTCATTAATGTATTGCAAACTGTACATAACTAGTAAAGCAGATCCTATTTAATGCTTCAGAGATGACCTTTCTACAAGTAACTGGAGTTGAGGCAATGGAAGATATTATTGCATGCTCAGTGTATTGTAGCAGAGTATTGAAAAGTTTCCTGTTTCTGAATTCCAGCAGTGGATAACTCTTGTATTCCAGCGCTGTTATTTCCCAGCCCCTCTTAGCTGTTCTCAGTTTCTCAGCAGGAGTTAACTGTTGTATTCCAGTACTGTTAATTTCCAGCCCTAACACAGCCGTTCTGAGATTACCAGCAAGGAATAAATATTCTTTGGCAGTACTTACTTGTATTTTCCAGCTGGAGGTAACTGCTATGTCTAAGCACAATTCTTTTCTGGCCCCTCTTGGCTGATTGGAGTTTGCCTGCTCCAGTTGACTGTTATTTTCTGTAAAATAGAATAATATACATAAGGACCCAGGCATGAAGTGAAGAAACCTTCCTTGGAAACCTTGGAAAATAGACTATGTTTTTGATTGCTCAGATCAAAACCAAAAAAGTTTACTGTTTGTTAAAAACAATGTTATGTAATGTTAAATGTTACATAATGTTAAAAATATCCAGGCCAAAAGTAATTCTGAACACAAAATTTAATAAATTTGACAGCAGTGAAGTATATAGCATTGCTTATGAATGAGACAAGAACGTGCTTTTAAATTTCCATCATACCTGAATAATGTCTGCGTAAAAATTGAGCTCAAATGTAGTATTTTTAACTTATACATCTACTCCTAGTAAGTGGCCCTGGCAAACTATCTTTACATGTCACTGCCAATAAAATAACCCTCCATCTTCATAAAGATCTAAGTAAGCTCTTAAGGCCTTCCTGTCATTTTTTTAAAGCATGGCCTCACAAACTTTTTCCGTTGGCTCCACCAATAAAAAACATTTAGGGAAAGTCAAATAATCAATACCACAACTAGTACTTAAATGCTAAGAAACCTTCCTTGGAAACCTTGGAAAATAGACTATGTTTTTAACTGCCAACTTGGACGTGTACAAACAGGCAAAAGAAACAAAGAGACAGACAGACAAACAGACAAACACTCGCTCGTCGCTCGAGTCAGGAGGACGCTCGTCCCCTGCGGTTGAAAGCCCCGTATTTGCGAACAGAGAGAAAAATCTACGGAGGGAAAAGGCTTTCGATTCTCTTGCGAGTTGCTTCGTTCTCAGAGTCGATCGACTGCTGGTTTTTTTGCACTCGCGCGTTCGTCCACGTGTGCGCCACGAATCGAGTCGAAATCGAAGCGGCTTCGCAGACGAGGTGCGAAATCTTCCAAACGAACGAACGAACGAACGAACGAACGAATATTGCGCAAAGAGAAGAAGGTTGAAATCGACTCGCCCGCAGTCGAAAAGCCTTCGTTAAGTTGTGGGAGTGAACTCAATTCAGATAATATATACAGCCACTGGAGAGTCTCCAAGTAAGTGCTCTCCTCTCTCGCCCAACGAATCATTCTTTGCACAGGGTTACCTTGAACACAGCAACATCGCAACTTCGAAACCTCGGGGATGGAAGGTGTGTGATGCCATATTCCCACTGCCTCCGATTTCGTGGAGGCGAAACGAAAAGACATGTCTCTCTAGCTCGCAGGGCCAGCTAGTCGAGTCACCTAATGCGCGTGCGCGCGCGCCTTGGGGAGGGAGGGAGGGAGGGGGGAGGGGGGGACATTTGGCGCTAGGCCGATATGGCCGGCCAACTAGCCAATCAAATAATAATAAATAATAATGATAAACTATATTTACGCGTTTCCTATTACTACCGATAAGCATGCATTTGGTTTTGTCCAAATTTAAAGTCATTTTTTTTTTTTCGTGTGTGTGTGTGTTCCTTTTAACGATAAAAATGCTTTCGGGAAATAAAAACGTATAGTAGTGATCAGCTCTACGCGCAATATATTTGAAGAACTTTCCGTCCATCGGACGCAAAATTCATTCTCTTTGGAAGTCGACGGGGTGAAATTTTCATTGAATTAATTCCTTGCCGTCCCACGTTGACCAAAGTACAAGGGGAGAGACGCGCTAGTTCCCACGCATTGCTTTCAGTTCGAGTCACGTCGTGTGTAAGAAGTCACGTACCTGGGAAGGCAGGAAGTGGCCAGGGCTATCAATCATTTATTGTGTACGCGCAGAACCTGCGCGAACACAATAGAGACCTCCACTTCCGGTGCCATTTTTGGAAACTTGCAGCCATGTTGTCATGTAGGCACGAAAGGCGAGGAATGGCGAGCGCGTCGTTTGTTGAAGTGAATAAGTCACGACACCTGACCTAATACATCGTCGATTTTCAATCTCTCATCAAATAATCGTCCTCGAGTGTTCGTAGCTTCTCTCTTTTCTGTTTTAGCTTGCTGGAATTCGCTCGAGGGTCCTAAACTTTGATCCTAAATATCTGCGTGACCTCGTCGAAAATAACACTCACGAACCCTAAGCACGCCCTCCTCTTGCTGGTCCTGTCTTTAAACACGTCCCAGATGAGATTCTCAGCTCATTCCCCATATGAACTCACACAGTTAAGGTCGTTCAACATGCCGCCCAGAAGGAAACGTTCCAAAAGAGCAAGGGGTTGGGAGTTTATAGAAACACAAGCTGCGGAAAGTCGCAGGTCGGTAACGCGCTAAAATACACATGGTGCTCTGTTCTGTTTACTTTTTTTGTTTTTTTTTGTTTTTGTTTTTTCTGTCATTGTTCCCCGAGGTGAACCGCACCCAGTGAAATGACCAGTAGGCAATCATTGCATTCATTGTATTCATTTGGAAGCTGTTTTATTTGCGGTCGTCTCTGCCTCTTCTTTCTCAGTTTTTGTCTTTGTTGTTTTGTACTATGCGTTTGTACTATACATTGTCGGCATGGTACTATACACGCTTGATTTTTACTTGGTGTACTTAGCGACGACTCTCTTTCGCATTGCAGTTCCCGTCTTGATCCCGTTCCCGTTCCCGTTCCCGTTCCCGTTCCCATTCAAGACGAGGAAGATCCAAGCGAGGAAAGGTATGATATTAAATTTGACTTAGTGGGCACATATTAGATTCTATCTACTCCCCCAGAGTCACTTATTGGGACAGAGAATGTCTGTTGGTCTATTCCTTTATTTCTGGCAAAGGTTTCCAAAATTCAGAAGAAAACTCGATCAACCATGCCCTTTTATATGCTCGAATCATGGAAGGCGTGCCCCTTTCCCTGGGAGTTGACCAGGATAATAGTACATAAGTGTTTTCTCCCCAGTTACTGGTATTTTTTAATCTTGCCACAATATTTCTTGAACACCGAAACCAAATTATGCCCCATTCACACCAAAGCTTAAACATGTTTAAAAGTTGTTTTGTTAAACACAGTTTAATTTTTTTTTTCTTCATAGAAACTATTTAACCGAATATTTTTGACTTGAATGTAGCACATTGGAAATACAAGTTAGCTAGTACTTGAATCCAATGGAAAATCAAGTTTTTCAGTTCTCTGTTTATAATTTTCATTCAATGAAAACCAGTTTAACAAAACATGTTTTGCTGGTGTGAATGGGGTATTAGTTGGCTGCAGATTTTGAAGGGCATCTACTGCTCTGGTTGAAGATCATCATCAGAATTATTGTTATTCTTCTTAATGCTATTATCATTATTACTACTACTTTGATTATTACTATTATTATTATTATTACTATTATTATTGTAGCCTTGTTAATATAATTATAATCCATGCCCCAGTAGTTCTCAAAAAGGCATGTGCTCAATATTGTCGAATTAAATTTCAACTCGGCCAAAGATAGTTTCGGTGGTGTTACATCAGATTAGCCATCAGGCTACTGCAAAATTCCAACCAAATTGCTCAAACTTACCCAGGAAACAGATTGCACTTGACATGTGCCTTGGGTTTGTCCACTCTATCTGATGAACGGAGCACATAAAAGTGAGAACTGCTGTGCAAGGAACAGGGCAAAATAAAATACTCTACAACTTTTGTAGTACTCGACTGGAGAACTTGAGATTGTATACCAAAGAGTACAAATTGGTTAGAATGGTCGATCGATCGTGACGTCCCTGTTTACATTTTTGCCCATTAGCATGCCGGTGAACCCGTAGGAGATGTAGCTGTGTATACCAGTCATGTTCAAAAATGAAAAGAGCTGGTTGAATTATGCAGGGTGAACCCGTAGGAGATGTAGCTGTGTATACCAGTCATGTTCAAAAATGAAAAGAGCTGGTTGAATTATGCAGTTTGTTTAGGTTTCGACTCCTTGCAATCAGTCACAAAGAAATTGGCCACAAGTAAAAAAAAAACTGCAAAATCACTTGCAGGCAAAACATCAACGAGCTCATGCATTCCCTGTAAATTTTGGGGTCTTGAAAAGAGAATTCCTGGGAAACTGTTTGTTATCTATCGATGGGGCTCAGATTGTCAGAGATAACTGAAATGGTTCATATGCGCTTTCCAAATTCAAAAATTTCATCTTATTTCTTCGCGAGATGATGATGATGACGAGGCAAAAAATGTAAACAAGGATTCACCCACGTTCAGAAAAGGAAACAGAAGTAGCTCTTGAGCAAGGCAATTCATGTTTTTTCAATTTTTTTCATGCTTTGTTTTTCCCTTTTTTTCCTAGCCCTTCAAGCTCGTTCATTGATGATGAAACACAACCCCGGGACTCACCAATGCTGCATGTGGCCTTAGACAACCAGCCATCCACAAGCAGGGATGTGGCACCGGTCGTTGTTGCACCGTATTTCCCGTCTGGCCTGGCGGTATCGTTGGAAGATAGAATGCGGTTCAACTTCAATCTGTTCCTGTATGACAGCTTGCGTTTGCCCGCAGGGCTTTTTGCTGAGGACCAAGCTGGAGAAGTGGTATTTGAAGACCTGCAGACATGTAGAGATTATTGTTCACGCTATGTACAGAGTAGAGAGGAATGGTGCAGCACACAGCGGCAGGAGTCAGACCACTCACAAGAAAGAAGAAATGAACTGTCCAAGGAGGATATGTTTCTAACCACGGGAGAGGCCTTGGATGGGAGTCTGAGATGTGGCAACGAGGCATTCGACCGCAACTTGAATTTGGTACGCCTTGACCTCTTTGGGAACGTCATGATCTTGAATGCCCCCCACTGGAGCGATGTCTCTGCCCAGTTTACACATGGTTTCCCTCGTCGTCTCATCACGGACACACACAGAGGAATCTTGCCCGGCAATATCACGGTGGCAGCACGCATTTCGAACCAGGGAATTCGAAGCGTGTCTCCAGGTAACTCGAAAACATTTTTTAACAATTTTTTTTTCTTTAAAAAAAAAAAAAAAACCAACAAACAAACAAAAACAGTAGTAGTAGTATTCCATTGCGAGGTAAAAATGATAACTCTGCTAGCACCAAAGAAAATTCAAGCTTGGGACAGTTTTGGAAGACTCACTTATTACATCTTGTGTTCTCAATGCAGTTCCTCTGATTACCTTTGGTACAAAGTGATTTGTTCTTGTGAAGGGCTAGTGCTCAGGACGTGCAATTGACATCGACTCTCTTGCAGGTGACGTGGCTGCTTTCATGTCAAAAGAAATGATACGAGGTCTGGGACTCACCGTGACAGAACTGATGCTCGCGCGAATGACAGCAATCAGATATGCGGGCAAGAAAGACAAGCCTGCACGTCTGGTGGAAATGATGCTTCGATTTGGAGTGGACTTCCTGACCATGACGCCCCTGGAAGCCGAACAGACAAAGGGGCTCAGACTGGCCAGCTCTTCCCACTGGGATCTGGTGATAGCCTCTGCTCCAGACCATGGGGAGGACAGCAGTTCGGATGAGTCAGAACTCTCCGTCGGGTGGGATGCTGAAGAGGAGCTGGACCCACTTCCCGCCCGAGGAACCCCAGAGCACACTGAAACCGTGACAAGGCACATAGAAAATCTGCTGCAGTGTTACGTGTCTGTGCAGACAACGACTCAGGTAGGGTCTCTCCTGTGATCAAGAGCGAGTCAGTCAGTCAGTAGACGAGCTTAGAGCCCATTACTCCAGATGACCATAATACACGCATTTAAAGATCCTCTTCATCATGCAGGGCCTTGTTTTAGATGACCAACTAGATATATCTCACCCTTTTATAACAGGCACTGCGAGTCACAGCTGCAGAAGCGACACCCACACGAAGACCCAGCGGCAGCTCCGGCTTGGTCAGACGAAGAAAGCAGGCGACGCCCAGACGTGCCAGCACCCGAGCATCCCAGGTGTCCACAGAAGGGCCAGTAGCTGAGCAAAGACCGAGGGACCAAGAAGTGCAGCAGGAAGTACCACCAGATCCCCGGCAGCGTCTGCTAGCACTGCCGGGAATCATAGCCACACGCATACCCAACAGAGAGTCTTTGGACAGACTGCAAAAGTTCCTGCAAGGAAACCAACCTTGCAACCCACCACAGGTGAACTGAAATTTAAAAAATAAATAACTGCACATTGACTGACAAAATGATTTGATAGGTGCTAACTTCAAAAATATTAGATTGGCATTTGCTGAATAGTTGGGGCCAGGAGACAGAGGAAATTGAGACTCAATCTTTGTCAAAAACTTTTAACCTACATTTAATTTTGACCTTTTAGAGGGGCAGGGGGAAATTGAGAATGAACCAATTGTAAGTTAAAAAATTTTCACCCCATTTTAAATTTTTTAATTTTCACTACTTGCACGAAGCATGCTTTATTATTATTATTATTAATTTTATTATCATTATTATTATTATTATTATTATTATCATTATTATTATTAGTGGAGGTACCTACCTCACCTGTTGCTTTTTTTTTTTCTCTCCCTAGGCAGAACAGCAGGCCAGATCTTCAGACACGCAAGCCTTACAGCAGGCTAGACAATCTGCAGCTCTCAGGGTCTACACAGAGGAACGTACCAGAATAGCGAGGCAGAGAGTCCGCGACGTCTGGACAGCCACTGGGGCCGACTGCACTTGCCTGGG